>NC_079518.1:16495522-16546738 GCF_000801105.2 Raphanus sativus
AGAACATTCCATAATAGACATCACACACAATATTCATAACACTTACCCCTTGATGATGTCTATTATGCGTGTAAGATGCTATCTCGTTAAAAAACGAGATTGTAATGCCATAACCGTCTAGAGTTTGTAATGCGTTTGGAATACTGCCTCGTTAAAACCTTTTCCATGGTAAACCCAAAAACCCAATGTGGTAAAAACGGGAAGCCATGGATAGGAAAAAGAGTACAGCCGCATTACTTCCCCTGAAGTGAACATCACTGAAGGTTCTCAGTGATCGCATACCCTGCTGCATAAGCTTCCTGAGCGTGCATGTTGGTAATGCCTTAGTGAAGAGGTCGGCTGGACTGACCTTGGAGTACCTTGACCTCTCCTTCTTTCTGAAGATCGTGGGTGAAGAAGAACTTGGGGAGAACATGCTTAGTCTGTCACCCTTGATGTAACCATCTTTGAGCTGAGCTATGCAGGCCGCATTGTCTTCGTAAAGAACGGTCGGCCCGTCTTTACCATCCTGTGATCCCACATGCTGTCCGAATATGGTGTGTCATGAGTCTCAACCAGACACACCTCTGCTTGCTTCATGGATCGCCAATATTCCGAGTGATTGGATGATGTGGCTGATATAGTCTGCTTGACTGATCTCCATGAAATGGCCGTGCCTCCATATGTGAAAACATAGCCGGTTTGGGACTTAGCACTGTGTGGATCGGACTGGTAACCTGCATCAGCAAAATGCTTTCATGATATTCATGGTCCATTCGGATCATATGGTTTATCTCTCTTAGATAAATTCGACCATGAATGTCTTTGTATGTCCATGATCTGTCCGGATCATGACATCATCCATAATCCATCCGGATTATGTTCTTGTCCACTATATATCTTATTCATATCCTTTGACCAAAACTCTTTATGAACTTTTAGTATATGTCCACGGTCTGTTCATGAAGTGGCTATTGTGTTATAGTTTGAAGTTTAATCAAAACTAAGCCACTTTTTGGTCAATAGGACGTTCCTCTCACTTGGATGGTTTAGGTCGGATTTAAGACCTAGAGGAACTGGTCGGAACAAGCTGGACGGGATGGATTGGTCGGGACCAATGATGATTAAGGTCGAACTAGGTCGGACATGATCCTAGTCGGTATGGTTCCCTTTGGTCGTGAATCTGATGGATTCTCAGACCATTTGATCAATCTATTCTTGGTACGTTGGATCATAGATCCCAACATTCATATACGGCTAATGATCTCTACTATAGATCATCGTAGTCTCTTCATAGCCTTTCCAAGAATCAATCATCTTAATCATCCTTTCTTTAAGTATAAACACAAGGAATATATTGACTACTATATGGACTGATCTGAAACGTTCTTATAGAACTTTCTACTAAGCATCACTTAGTCTTATCATATCGTGTGTACACATACACGCATGCAGCTGCATTTCAGTCCATGAACAACGCAGGAACGATGTTGTTCTATGAGAACTTCTTTCTCATCTTTCAAGGTATCTTATATTACCTTTATATATATCCAGTGAGATATCCAATTGTCTACTACATCTCTTAGATGCCCAGATCTTATTAATTTCGATATTGGGTAGTAGCATTCACCACATAGGAATTTGGTCCCTGTGAGTATCCTTGTGTGATTTAGCCATTCCATTGAATGCTTTATGTAGCAACATGTACGACCACTTGTCTGTATTTTCATGTTCTACTGCTCACGATTTTCTTTTCCTCACAAGACTCATCTGTTCACTGGTTAGATGGCGTCTATCTTATGTATTTGGCCAATACGCCATCATATACATTCTTTACTATAACTCCACGTCCCATTTTATTCTCTATGAGTACTCTTACGTGGGTTAGTGATCCTCGCATATCTCTTATGCTCAAGTGCTTTCTCTTTATCACTTATGAGTGTGTGTATGTGTCGACACCTTATATAATGTTCCATCGCGTTCTATCGCGTTCTAGACATGATACAATCGATTGAGATTTTATTATTATCAGGATCATTGAATACTTTGTAGTTTGCAAGGCTACATTGTATGATACCTGTACCTTAGGACCGGCCGGTCTTATCTCATTGTCTAGTATGGTTTCTCTTTCATGAACCCGGATCTATCATTATGAGCACCTTATCTCTTTCTATCCGAGGTTTCTTATATATGGAACATACTGGTCTATCTTGTATAGACTTCTACAGCAACTTGATTATGTCTCTACTAGGACATTTATATAGTGGTGCTAAGCTGGTATGACTTAGTCATTCTTTCGGGTCTGTCTGGCTATCATTCTTTCTTTGTTTATGACGTCCAGTACATATATATCTGGTCCGAGGATCTTTGCCAAGACTTGGATGGTTAAAACCATTCCACTTTCACTTTCTATTTACCAGCTTATAGCTTTCTCCATGATGTTTGGATAGTCGGATTCATCTTGTATGTAATCCGTGTACCTTGGCCACAATATGATCACCTTTGTTTGGCTCATGGTCTCATTGAATTCGTGGGAGAAAGATCATGTTCTCTTATCCAACATATATTCCCGATTTTCATCTCATCCTTAGATGAGGTATTCCATCCTAGATGGCACATAGGTATGTGGTGGTTTATTCATAAAGTCTTAGGATGGTCTATATCTGGATTATGACCCTTTATCATCTTTAGACGGGAATATTATGCTCACTTTATATGGCCTGATGTATCTTATCTTTCATACATGTATTCTTGTGGTGTACCCAAGCTTATAGACTTTTGAAGTCTCAACTTATAGGTTATGCCTTATACGGCCAAGCTATAATGCCTTATGGCCTTCGGCCAGGCTTATCATGTTCGGGTTCTATAGTATGGTCATGGACCACACGGAGTGTTTATTCTCCCCTCATGAACATGCTATAAAATACGTTTGTTTGTCCTCACTTAAACGTAATGCTTGGACGGCGCAGGCATGGTTTTAGACCATGATACACGAATTTGTGGTCTGGTCATGATCACGGGTTTTGTCCTCACTACCCTCATGATCAGATTAATACTTTCGTGTTGCTTGGAACAATGAAGCCTACTGAGTTTCCCTTGTGTACATGTTTCACAACGTGAGATCTTATGGGATAACTCTTTGTGCCTAGTAATTTAAACTTTGCATCAAGTTCGGACCAGGATGGCTAATCCGGTCATGCCATAAAGTGTATAAATTCGTTGGTGAACCTACTGGTTACCTAGGCTTTTATGCCTTATCACACTGATCCTTAGCATAGTATTAGATCAGTAGGGAGAATGTAGTCTCGACCTCTTTTGTATGTATGCCTTTGGTGATTTTCATAAGCTAAAGGAAACATTTCCTTTTCTTTGCTTTGCCCATTGGTTTATTATGAAACCATTTTGATGTGGCTTGTAATGCCATTTCGACCTTTACTCCCTCCTCGGCCATGATTGGATCTACAACCACGGTTTATTGTGGTATCCTTGTCCACGGCCAGTGGGGATTTTGGGTCTCTCTCAATGGTTTTAGGTGATAAATTTCGTGCCTCTTAAGGCCATGCCTTAGGCGTGGTGGTCTAGACATACTCTTCTCGAGTTTTCATTCTCTTTGTCAATCAAAAATATTTTTCAAGCAAATCAATCAATGAAGATAAAGAAAAACTTTTATTAGTGCTATAAAATTTTGAATGACAAAACATCAAATCATAAGTATGAAATCAGAATGTCTAAAGGTTTTAGATAATGGTCTAGCCGGCCACTCCATCTGTCACTTTGGACATGGCTCCCATGGATTCTTCATCATCACTATATGCCTCATAGCCGCTCATATCATCTTTCATCTGATTCATCTGTTCATTTTGAGATAAGTATAAGAACAGATCGTTGTATGTGGTGAAACCTTTATCTCGATAGGTTAGTTGTAGGAATATATCTTTTGGATCTGCTGTGGAGAAAACTTTTTCAAGTAATTCCTCCTCTGTCAACTTTTCACCACAAAACATCAGTGTATGAGCTACTTTGGATAGAGCATAATTGTATTTTTCCACGGACCCAAAGTCCCGGAAACTGAGACTCATCCACTCATGGCTTGCCTTTGGTAATATCACCTTAGTGTATCTGGACTTTAACTCTGTCCAAAGGCATCGAGGGCTTTGTATATCTTGGTACTGATTTCTCAGTTCCACATTGAGATGATGGCGCATTACTGTTAATGCCTTATATTTCTCATTCTCGGTTACATGATCATCCTTGATGATACATTCACTAAGACCTTATATTGTTAGTATAGCCGAGATATTTATTGCCCATCTTAGATAGTTCTCTTCAGAGATATCTAAGGTATCATAGTCCATGGGTTGGAATCTCAACATCTGAAATCATATCAAAATGATTTAAGTGTTAGTACATACAATTTCTGATACCATTGGCTATCCAAGAAATAAAAGGCACTCGGCCAGTATGTAAACAATAAGCCATACGACTTGTGTGTGTGATCAATGCCTTTCAGCCACTCATGATCACACGGCCATCTTTGCGTGATCAATGCCTTACGGCTATTATTCAATCAGGATCACACGACCAGCAAACAAATAAGAGGGTCACACGGCCAGTTTGCATTCTTTTAGAAATTTATTTTTCTCATAACTCATCCATCTCTTAATCAACTTGTTTGATTTATAAATCTCTTGAAAATAGTGGGATGGACGAGTGCATGGTCTAGCCATACCATATGGTATGCTACATCGACCCATGCGGTTTAATGGTCTAGTAGTACCATTCGGTACACTTCCTCGACCAAATAAAACGGATCGTGATTCAGATGCACTGTGGTGCGCATCATCCATCACCGGTGATTGTGGATCACCGTGGATCATCGAGGATCACCGTGGATCATCTTGGATCACTGATCATCGTAGATCATCCGCGGATCATCGAGGATCATCATGGATCATAGATCAACGCGGATCATCGTGGATGATCACCGTGAATCACGGGTGAAAATCTAGTTGCACATGAGGGTGAACATCATCGACCATTGATTTTGTTTTATGGTCTAATCGTACTTAAGAGTACGTATCATCAACCTTTTCATATGGTCTAGTCATACCTATTGGTATGCATCATTGACCTAAAAGAAAAACATGGTCTAGCCACACTATGGTGTGCATCATCGACCAAAAGATATGGAAAACATTAACTTTATGTTTTGTTTGGACATATAGCGTGTCATCCTTAAAGGGGTATCACTTGTTGTCTATACAAAACGAAAGTCATGTAATCACATGCTTTATATTTTAGAATTTAGGGTTTCTTAAAATCGGATTTAAACTTTAAGGATTAGGGTTTAAAATTCAAATCTGATTTTAGGATTAGGTTAAACATTGACCTTAAGTTTTGTTTGGACATATAGCGTGTCATCCTTAAAGGGATATCACTTGTTGTCCATACAAAACGAAAGTCATGTAAAACTTAATCTTTGCCGATCTTTTCTCCTTGTTTCTTCTTTTAGAAACCTTGAATAATCAACAATGAAAGTTTCAAAGTTGGATTAGTATGAGATCTAAGAACAATAGATATTGAAATTAAGAGAGATAAGGAATTGGCGGCTATTAGGGTTTTGGATGATCTTTGACGGCGCGGCTTGCACCGGGAGGTGACGGCGCGTCTAGAGTCTGATTGCTGCGTGGTCTGAGGCGCTGGATTCTTCTCGTCAAGAGCTTCAGTTTGATATATTACGCGCCGTCTGGATCCTTACGGTTAAGGAGATATGGTGGTTTGAAGTTGCGATTGAAATTAGGGTTTTTGCGGTCGCCGGATTTTAGCTAGGGTTTAGAGTCTCGTGCTGATAACGTGTTCTAATCCTAATGTTTTGTCTTAGAACAGATCGAACTAGAGGGAGGGAGGGAGGGAGGGAGGGAGGGAGGGAGGGAGGGAGGAGAGAACCGTATGGCTTAGAAATGAATGAATTGTTGTGTTATTCCATGAGTAATGAGTTCCTTATATAAGATTACATAGCTTGGAGACAAAGTCTAATAACTTGGAGTAGGGAACAAGTAAATCTAGAACATTCCGAATATTCATAACAACTTTTCATATTTTTTCTGTAAACTATCAGAAGCTACTTTCGAATAATCCAATCTCAACAACAACAACAAACAAACCTATATACATGCACAATTTAGACCCAACCTTTTTTGTATTTGCGGAAGAGATCCTCAGTCTGAGCATTCCTAAACTGCACTACACGCAATAAAATAAGTGTGAATTACATATATGCCTAGAGTTAGAGTAATATGTCATTTCCCCTCGGACACTAGAAAAAAACGATTGAATTGTTCAGAAACCATGTTACTTGAATGCTTTGACTAAACCTGTTCAACTTTACAGTAGAATTTTTTTTTATCGAAAGAGAAACAAAACGTTAAAAGCCACTATGAATTTATGATATGAGCCCCCTACGACCTTTCTTTCTTTCCTTTTCGTTTATAAAAAAAGAAAAATTGCATAAAAAACTTTGAAAATGTTACTTATTAACACTTTAAATTTTCAAAATTAAATATTTAATTAGTAAAATAAACCAAAAAATAATAAAAAATCAGAAAATTAAAGAAAAATCAGAAAATTTAATAAAAACTCATATATTAAATAAAATTTTCAAAATAAAAAGTATGAAATTAATTAAATATTTGGAAAACTAAAATTCAAAAATAAATGAGATCAAATTAAAATACAGAAAAACAAAAAAAATCATAAATTGAAAAAAAATTATTGTTACTAGTGATATATTTGAAATTTTTATTATCCACATGATATGATATATTTATTGAACAAAATATTCTCATTTAATTTTGAAATCCAACATGTATTCGCAGGGAGAAATGAGTATGAAGTGGTTTACTACCCTAGAAGTGGAAACAAAGTTGCCGATAGAATAGCAAAGGAGACTGCTACGTTTACGTCCATTGTCTCTAAGCTGTATTCTATTGAGCCTAGTTGGTTAATTTCATGTATGGAGGCTGAGAAGTCATCTGTAAGACATTGAATTGGCTGAATGAATATTTAGTTGTTGAGTTAAAAAAAAAAAAAAAAATTCTCCTTAACACTTCATCAACCATCTAAATAGAATTTTCCAAACAGAATTATCACAATATAGTATGTCGTTAGTGATACTGATATTACGGTTTTGGTTGGCTAATTGACAAATTCACCGTGTTAATAGACTTTAAATTTTCTTTTTGCACGATTAAATTTTGAGTTTACACTTCACATGAATATTAATTAGTGTTGTATCCCACGTAAATTCATTCACTATGATTTATCACTCCGAACCTACTTCAGTTAACCACCTCACCTGGAACTTGATAAGACCCATCGGGTCGGGTCACGACAAAGGTGAATATCAGAACGACCAGCAAAAGCCCGATGAGTATGGTCATACAGCACAAGTAAACAGCCAGTAGAGTTGACATCTTTTGCCAAAGTCTGTGTATGTGAGTATTAAGAACTTACTGGTAAGCCGCAGGTGGAGACGAGGAGGATGAGAACGCCGAGGACGACGACGGGCCAACGGAGGAAATTGACACACTTGTTGTCGGGCTTTGAGGCAAGCCATATCCTTGACTCCGTGATCGGTATGGAACAGAGTAACACTAGTAAAGAATGAGATGAGGAAAAAGCATTCATCCTATAATACTTATAAAACCAATCTCGACAGACCTATTGTATCCTTGGAACCGTTTGTTCCCTCCACGAAACCTTAAAATCCAATGGGCGCTTTCTACAACTACAAGTCTACAACAAGCATCCAAAAACATTTTCGGATTCGCGTCTCTCCAACAAACTGGGGGAGGACTTATTGTTGAAGGTGGGCTCCGAACGCGTATCAATCTCTAGTTCTAAAAAAAGTTTATTGAATTTGAAGGTTCGAAGACAAAGAAAATCCAACTCTCTAAAAAATAAAATATGACAATTAAAGCGACGTGCGAGCTCGCGCCCATGCTCAAGGGGAAGCATCCTCGGCCAACAAGTATTTGTGAGACAGCCCGACCCACATTGAATGCCTTGGGACGAAGCAAAGTTACATCCACGTCGCAGAGAATATGTGACCTCACCTGACAAGATCGAATATGTGACCTCATCATCAAAGATAACGATTTGTCATTTATCTCATAAGGACCATCCCGCTGCTATAAAAGAAGTACTTCATCGACTTCACCTGGGCACCGTTGTTTTTTCTCTAAGAGCTTCTAGAAAGAGAGTTTAGAGAGAGAGACTATACTCATTGTATAGCGAGCTCAGTTCAATAATCGGAACTCGCTTCTGCATTTGTATTCACATTTTTTTTCTATCATGATTTACTTCTAACACAAACGAAATTTCCACCTGCTTCATATCTAATCTATTCACTAGATTTTGACCCGCGCTTTTGAAGCACGGGATATTTTACTATGAAAAATTTCACTAATAATTTAACAAATATTTTGGTTATTTATAAAGAGTGTGTATTTAAAATATTTTTGCATTTAAATCAGTATTTTTAAATTCAACCCGATTGTGATTATACCGGTTAATCCGGAGATCTGACAATTCAATTTATGTTTTTAAAATATTCATATTAAAAAATCACTAAAATCCGAGACTAACCGATTGAACTGATGGATGATCGATATGTAATCTAATTGGATTTAAATTGTAATAGTTTCATAATTTGTAATCTTATAATCGAAATTTTAAAGTTCACTATTTTGCAATTTATGAAATTATGACGTTTCTACAAAATTTTAAAGAGAAAATGATAGATATAAAATAACTAAGATTAATTATTGTATTATTTGGAAACATTGATAGTAGTATAAAAAATATATTGTTTGAAAACATTGATAGTAGTATAAAGAAATAAGTATATTGTTTGGAAACATGGATAGTAGTATAAAGAAAGGAACATTAGTGACTTAATGTATGTTTAACTATAAAGTATAAATGTGTATTTAATTTAAAAACTTACAAAATAAATGTTAGGTCCAACAGAATGTTTCTGTTTTAATAAGATAGATTAATCACACTATCCCGAACAACACATTAAAAAGTTTATGTTACTAATAGTGTTAGGTGATAGTTAGAATGCAATATATGGATCTTGAAAAGATTTACGGGGTTAGTTTCACAAATATTAAAAAAATTTGGGGTTAAATCATAACTCAAATTGTAAGTAAGATAGAATCAATTTTATATATTCCCGGTCAATGACCACGTATCTTCCTTCCCCTTCCTCCTCACTGCCCGTCAGAAAAACACGACCCGACCCAAACAGCAAAACTTAAATTCTCTCTTCTTTAAGACATTTCGAGTCTCCTAATCCCAAACTCCAATTTCTGCAAAAAAAAACAAAGCTTTGAGTTCTCCTCAGAATTGCCGATCCCTTTTGAGGTACCTTTTGTCCGCCGATCCCTAGTTTTTTTTTAAACCCAAGATTCTGAATCCCAACGCTTGATTCAGTGTACTTCCTTAAAAAAAAAATTTTGTATTTAGATTTTGTGTTATCGTCTCTAATTTGACTCCTCCAACATTGTGAACTAAAAAAGCTATCCTCAGATTTAAAATGTGATCCTTTTTAGCTTCTGCTTTTAATTTCGTTTTTTTTGCATCTTTTTTTTTGAATCTTGCATTTATTAGTAAAATTCTTTTCTCAATTACTCAACTCTATTGGCATCTGGTTTGGTAGGTTTTTGCTTAGATTAAGCGAATGTGATAATGGTTAGCAGCGAGATGGAAAAAACGGGTCAAGAGAACGAACCTAAGACTCCTCCTCCTCCTGTTACTTCACAGGTTTGCACTTGTTGCAAATTTTGATCTGCCAAATGTGTTTGTTTGATTAAAATAAAATGTTTCTGTGTGTTTTGTAGGAACCTTCTTCTTCTTCTGCTGTGAGTGCTGGAATGTCTACTACTCCTGATTGGTCTGGTTTCCAGGTCTTAAAAAAAAATAGAGATTCCTTGTTTCCTTGTCTTCATTTTTAGGTGTGTTGCTATTGTGGTTCATTTTTTTTTTTTTTTATGTTTCTTGTTTTAACCAGGCTTATTCTCCTATGCCGCCTCATGGTTATGTGGCCTCAAGTCCTCAACCTCACCCTTATATGTGGGGCGTTCAGGTAACGTCCCTCTTTGATAGAGCTTCTTCAGGGGCTTACTTAACTAGTTGCTATGCTAAACTTCAGGGGCTGGTCACTTGTGTAGGTTTTAATCAAAGCTAAACATTATGCTGATTACTGAATGTATTGTGTTTTGTAGCATATGATGCCTCCTTATGGAACACCGCCTCATCCATATGTGGCGATGTATCCTCCAGGTGGGATGTACGGCCACCCTTCATTACCTCCGGTACTCACTGCTACCATTTTATATCTTCCGCTTATGTATTCCAAAATAGTATAATGTTTATGTTCCGTGCTGCAACAGGGATCTTATCCGTATAGTCCTTATGCAATGCCTTCTCCTAATGGAATGGTTGAAGCTTCTGTGAGTTTTTTTCATTTTTTGTTTACTCTCGTTAGTTTCTGTGTCAAAGTGGAATCTTGATTGAGGAATGTTTCTGGGTTCAGGGAAATACAGAGGGTGATGGTAAACAAGCTGAGGTGAAGGAGAAGTTGCCAATCAAAAGATCAAAAGGAAGCTTGGGAAGTTTGAATATGATTATAGGAAAGAACAATGAGGCTGTAAAAAACTCAGGAGCATCAGCTAATGGAGCTTGTTCTAAAAGGCATGTGACTTAGATGATTGTTTGAAATCAAAAAGCTTGTTGGCGTTGGACTTATCTTTGTTTGGTTTTTTCTACAGTGCTGAGAGCGCTTCTGATGGTTCAAGTGAAGGAAGTGATGCAAATTCACAAAACGTAAGTTTACCAGCAACCCCCATTAAATCAATTCCAGTTACTGATTAGCTTTGTAACTTTTGTAGGACTCTGGGTCTAGAAACAACGGGAAGGATGGTTTGTTAATAATATCTATCTTTTCACATATCTCAACTCTTATTATGTGATGCATATTTCAGAGAGTGTTCTTTTACTTTCAGCTTCAGATTCTGCTCATGGACCACCACCGCGTAATGGAAGTAATCAGCCGGTGAACCAGATCGTTCCCATCATGCCTACAGGTGTTACAGGCCCACCAACAAATCTAAACATAGGAATGGAGTATTGGAGCGGTCATGGGAATGTTTCTACAACAGTTCCTGGAGTTGTAGTAGATGGCTCCCAATCACAAACATGGATACAGGTTTTTTGTAACTGTGCCCCCTTCTTCCCCCTTTCTCTACCGTTATTCTTCAAGCAGCGTGTGTGATTTGTTTTGGGTAAAAATAGGATGAGAGAGAGCTGAAGCGACAGAAACGGAAGCAGTCCAATAGGGAGTCTGCTCGTAGATCCAGGCTGCGTAAACAGGTATCACATAAAAACAAGTTCAAAAGCACCAATCCCTCCCCAGTTGATATGAAATGATCAAAAGCTTTTGTGTGGTTCAGGCGGAATGTGATGAGTTGGCACAACGAGCAGATGTGTTGAATGGAGAAAACGCAAGCCTTAGAGCAGAAATTAACAAGCTTAAAAGCCAATACGAAGAGCTTCTTGCTGAAAATAGCTCTCTCAAGGTTTTAAGTTACAGTAGAAATAATCTTCATCTTTGTGTGCCAGTCAGTCACTTTCATAATAGATTGATATAAGTTTACCTGTGTTTCTTTCTCTCTTGCAGAATCGATTTACGGCAGTCCCATCACAGGAAGGAGTGAACTTGGACAAGAACGAGCAAGAACCAGAGGCAGGTACACGTCAAGATGCTGCGGAGACCACTTATGGTTCCTACAACAACTCAGCATAACTCAAGAATGTGATTTTAGGAACCAGAGTTTGTTTAGTAGTAGTGTGTTTATCTAAAGCTTAATGGTGCGTGAGAAAATGCTCTCTTCTTTAACAAGTGTATATTTTGTTTTCAGTGTTTAGATTTTGGACCCCTTTTGTCTTTTTATAAAAATGGACATAAATTGAGTTCAGGTATTGCGTATGGGTCAATGACAAACGCAAAACCAAATGTAACATCGACATTGATTTACCGTCCGTAGCAGAGTGACGAGCTGCTAACCCGATGGAGAAGCCTTGGTTCGGGAACAACGTAACGTCGCAAACATAAATATATATCTATCTATAACAAATGGAGCAGAACATGATTCTGACATTAGACTCAAACAAGCTGTCCTATTATTAGCAAGTGGATGTGTTTGGTAAGATATTTTTGTAAGTAAAAAAGTACACCATTCTTGCTCAAGAAGATCACTTGTTTCTGTAATTTGTTATTAATCAGACAAAATCATATGCTTTCAGAAACAACAACAATAAGTAAGCAAAGTTATAGCAACATCATGCTCATTTCAGCTACGCTCTTGCAACAATCCTCTCTTCTCTACAGTATGAAGTTTTTATATGCGTATGTGTCTGCATGAGTGGCCTCTCTATAAAACTCCCAAGATTCACTTGGTTCCTTAATAGCTTTCAAAATGTTTCTTCTTGATGACATCTTGAACGTATTTCAGCTTCTACTAACTTCTCCAGATGAAGTTTCAGGTCACCACCACTATCTGGATTATGTATAAGACACTGATACAAAAAATCGTTACCAAACCACTAAACTAATACTCCCTCTGTTTCCTAATGTAAGTAGTTCTATCAAAAATAGTTTGTTTCACAATATAAGCAGTTTACATATTTTAATGCACCTTTTTCATTTATTGGATATTGTGTGACCAATGAAATAATGTTAGGTTTTTTATAATTGGTTGAATTCATTGATTAAATTATATCTATTCTATTAATTTTGCAGTGTGCCCTATTGATATATGTTCTGTCCAATTATTTTTATTTTTATTTTTATTTTAAGTGGTTACTTATTATTCCTTTTATATAATACAACCATATCTAATTAATTATATTTAAACACTAACACGTTCTATTTCTTTTTAGCCTTCGAATTCTAACACGTTCTATCTCTATCTAATAAAAACAGTTAATTACCTTTTTTCTTCACAACAAAGTTCCATTAACAAAAATCATTTATGACTATTGGTTAACAAAAAAATCAGAAAGACTCCTCAAACCACTAATGAATTTCTGTTAGGTTTCGATGACGCTCAATAGAGTCTGATTATTATTTGAAGTGTACCTTATTGATTCAGTTGACATTAACAACTACAACTAAATAAACATGATCGTCCCATTTGTAATGTTTTGAGATCAATGCTTCCAATATTAAACACATGGATCTTCGCGTGAAGTTAACCTTGGTCAGAGAAAGGTGAAAATAAGCGCAAGTAGAGGTGTTCCGTGTTCACTAGGGTCAGTATCAGAGATCTGTAAAGGCATGGATGTTGGTGCGGACCATGGATTCATATCATATTTGTATTCTGGGTTTATGGTTCTTGCTGGTGGTGTCATTGGTAAAATCAAACGGCAAAAATCAGAAGCCACTGAGATATTGGAGAAGACAACCTCTTTTGCCGTGTTATAATCATAGACGTCCACGTGTCTTAATCATAAAGCTTCGCTGTTAATTTAAATAGGGATATTTTAATTTTGGGCTGGAACGATTGTAACAATTCTAAATCTCCGTATCATTTTCCATGCCCTTTAGGTTTTAGGTTTTTGATAAAAATGGTTAACAACATTTTTTAATAAATATTAATTCCATCACAAAAAATTATGGGAACTAGAATATTTGACCTGAAATTATTGTAAAGACACATTTTTATATTGTTTCTTATTCATAACAGCCCAAAAAATTATATAAAAACAGTTTTCTCAGAAAATGATATTAGCGGAATCACTAATATCAATAACATATCGTTCTAAATATTTGCATACAAATATTCATTTGTATACATATATTTACTTTCACTTAGTTTATAACTATCAGTTTTTTATTTTTATATAAAAAATTGATTGACAAAATAATTTATCATACCTAACCTATTTAAGAAAATATAGAGTCATCTACATGTACAAAATTTAACATCACCAAAAATATTTATAGTCATAAACATAAACAAATTTAAAAATTTACATGTCCTCATTTTGGCCAAACTTTATCATATAAAAGTTTTAAATGATTTGGTATGTAGTATAATCAAATAATATTATTTATATTTTTAGGAAAATGATCAAAATTATATCTGTGCTTTCGGTTAGTTATATTAAAACTGCTTCTTCCTTTTTAACAGTTTTTACATGAGCCTAATAATAATAGTATATATAATCATACTATTAAATTAGAAACATATCCAATTGATAAATAGTTGAGTCTAATTTGAAAAATACATGTAACTTATTAATATAACTGCAACAACAACAAATAAATTCCACAATGATAAATTCATCTTTTAGGAATGTCATATATTTTTGTATATCAAACTCCTTATCATGGAATTAAAACTCCTATTTTAAAAGTCTATCTATATCAAACTCCTTATCATACTAATCTCAATTTCAAATTTTTTATATTTTTTTCCAGCTATTATTTATAGGTTCAGAGATATGAGAGAAAAACTAAATATATCATAGAAAAAATTAAATATTTAGAGATATAAATGGTTACAGCCTCGATTTTATAAAAATTATACTTTTATAAAAAATATAAAACAAAAATATATCCGTCCTTTTAAAGGCGGATCATAAATTTGGTTCAACTATTTGAAAAAATCGACTTGCGGATGTAGGTTATGAGTATTTTATTCGGGGTGGGTGCAGATTGGTAAATTTTGGATTGCGGGTACCCGCTGACCCGAAAAGTATTTAAAAATAAAAAGAAAGTAAACACTTTTTTAAAATATGGTAATTGTAAAAAGAACAATTTAAATTTTTAAAAATATATGTTTTATTATAAATATATTTTTATATTTTTATAATAATTAAATTAAATAATTATTTTAAAAAAGTGTATAACCCGCGGATAACCGTAAAATTAAATAGGACGGATGCCGGTACAAATTATTTTTATGCGGGTTGTGCGGGTCATATTGTTTGACCAAAACAAAATTGAAATCCGCGGGTTTGAGGGTTCGACCGGCAACCAAGCCCTAACCAAACGTATACCAGATTAATTTTTAAATTGCTATTTTTTAATAAAATATATTTTGATTAAGATTACACACAAATATGATTATAAAGAAAAATACAAATATAATCACAAAGAAAACACAAATATGGAAATTAAATTAAAACAAAAATATACCCGCCCTTTAAAGGGCGGGTCAAAATCTAGTATATTTTTAAATAACAACTTTTTTAATATTCGTGCTTTTAGACAAAACTGCTTACATATTGAAACGGAGGGAGTATTGTAAAGCTGAATCAAAGGGATAACAATTAGGGAGAGATCAAAGTTTTTACCTATGGATGTGTCGTGTATTAGCAATCAACATTTTGCTATATAGGGAACTTAAGCCAAACAAGTGAACCATAAGCGACGATCCAAAGCTCCTTTACTGGAGGGGAGGGGGGGGGGGGGGGAATATGTCTCTGTTGACAACATTAGAGCCTCAAAGTCATAACTAGTTTCTAAAAAACATGAACCTTTTCGACTTGTCTTAGTAAACTATAAAATAAACTCCAAAACAAGTTTGACCTGTGTCTGGATGATTAGATTGCAGGTAGTTGAAACATCACATTTGATATTATTAGAAAAACTAACAAGAAATAAAATGAACATAACACACCATCAACAATTTGAGTAACATCTAGATCTAAATCCAAAAGATCGAAACTTTGACATTTTGAAAGTTCGAAAAGCTCATGAACAAATAACATTCAGGCAAGTAAGTACAAGAAGACCTCAAAACCCAGAAACAATGCAACGGAAAAAAGGAAAGTGGTTACCTTTAAGAAGTTCTTCTTCAGAGATTGATGGAGAGAAGTCGCTCGACCAATTTCTGTGATTTAATCCGGTTTATATTCAATGCAGACCAGATAGCCGACATGTTACGATTCGAACCGATCATACCACACATCCTTTCTCGGACTAATCCATTTTTTGAAGGATAGATGGAATTGAATACGACCGGTTTTGTATCACACACAGACCGGATAAGTACAACTTAACCAGTTTCGCACAGAAATCATCTATCCCTAAACTACATTTGAGAAGTGATTTTGCCACATGTCTTCTCTACAATCATTTTCACAAAAATAATATGACATGGCTACTAAAATTGATGACATGTCATATAGATTAATATGACATGGACAATTATATTTAATGTTAATTTATATTTTTGGTAAATTTTTAAAAATTTGGTAATAACTCATATATTACATTTATTGTCAATTTTTATTTTTGGACTTTTTAAAATATGGTAATAACTCATAGATCATCATTAAAATAAATATATTCAATTATGGCATTTCAAATTTCGAAGTATAATTTAATTAAAAATATTTCAAAAATATATACATATCTTTAGAAAATTATAAAAATTAAATCATAAAATCAAATTAAATCGTAAAATCATTAGTTTATTATATATATCTACAGATTTTATAAATACTGTTTAATTTTAATTTTTGACAATTACGCAATTTTACATATTTATTTAATATATTTAATTAAAATAAATAGATAGAAAAATCTACCTAAGATTATAATTTTAAATATATACATGCACATTCTTAAATATAATCAAAATAAACAAAATTGTTTTTATTTTAATTTTAATGTTCAGTTAAATCAAATTTATATTAAAATATTGATAAGAAAAATAAAATTCATAATATTAATAAAAAATTAAATATAATTTATATTTATCTGTTAAAATATTTTAAAATTTTTTTACTGCACATGGTGCAAGAAAACACCTAGTTATTACACTATTAAAAGGGCAATACGAAGCTCTACGTCACTTAAAAAAATCAGCCTATCAGGAGACTCTATTTCTCCATGTCATTTAAGCTTCAATCAAACAATTTTGGTAATGGGCTATTAGTGTGTTTAGAAGAAATTTTTCACTAAGACCCATATCAAGCCCATCTCTTTACCTAAGCAATGATGTCTCGTCGACCCTTCCACTTCATCGTCATCGAGTCAACTCCTCCAGTAATCACCGTTACCCATAACCTTCTTTAAATATGTGAGGTCTCATAATTTTTACTAATATCCTTCTTCCTGTATGTGACCTTTGGAAAACTCTCTGTCGTTTAGTTCATCGTCAATGTTCTTTTCGTGTCGAGACTCGGGCCCATTCGCATCCCTCCCACTGCTTTCTTCGATTATGTATCCCTAGGTGTGTGTATGAGTCTTTCTTATCTCAGATTTCAGCCATGATCTTGGAATTCATCGATTTGTGTTATACCATCAAGATCATTACGAATTTGGTACAAGACCTTTTCTATTTTATCAGTGATTCTCTATATAATTGCAGAACCTTGACGTGGAAGCTGGGTATGACTGGCGGATCGGAACACAAGTATGGAGAAGTAAGAATCAGAGTATTGCGCAAAAAGTCAATAGAGTCGTTCAGGTAATGGTCAAATGAAGTGTTAACGCTTAATCTTCACAAGAGATAAGAAGAAAGACTTTTTCGTAATGTAAGATATTCTGTTTATCACCTTTTTAAAAAACAGTTACGTCATCATGGAATATGTTCTGATTTTAGGCAAATGTGAGTATCTTCAGATTTGTCTCCTGCTTTGGTTCTTCCCGTCCTGTTATACAAAAAGCATATCCTCTCTGGAAAATGATACAAGAGTAAAGTTGTTGCTTTATTTAGTTATATATATATATATATATATATATAATCTCCCAAAATAATCTTCGTTGTAATTTGAAGCTTGATGATGAGCAAGGTATTCATGTGGTTTTAATGTTTGTATTGTTGTTGTTTATCTAATAGAGGAGACGGAACAAGAGAAAGAGCCTGGATCTGTTCCTGAGGAAGGTGGAGAAACTGTGGCGAAAGAGGATGGCGTAGAAAGAAGAAGAAGAAGAAGAAGAACAAGGAGCTAGATAAAAAGGAAGAGAGTGGAGAGGATGTTACTGATGGAGCTGAACATGGAAATGATGAAGATGTTGTGGAGCAAGGGCTTGACTTTTTGATGCCACCAGATGGAGAGAGGTGGAGACCGGTGGGGATCAGATTCAGACTCGGAAGATGATCCGATAGGTTTGTTTCTCTCGTGTAGGTTTGTCCAAACTGCCAATTAGAAGGTGCCACATCATTGCTAACGACAGTCTGGTAGTGACCTTGAACGAGAGGCTTTGGTCGTTGAGGTAAGAGTTGCTCTGCCAGTTTTGTCCCCAGTTCCTAGACATAGCTCGCCACGACCCTGTCTTTGAGCCTCTTATCGAGACCCCATGGACGTCTCCTGCTCCTCCTACGTTCGAGATCAGAACTAGGTTGAAGTATGAGTGTCCGTTTATTGTAAATCTTATCCCTCCTTTCTTCGTACACGGGGTACTCTGCATTTATACACCATTGAAGACAACATAACTCAATAGTTTAGTTCAACGCTTTAGAAATAGCTCGACGGTAATTAGTTACTTTGTATTGTTCATTGATGAACCTATATGAACCTAGCTAGATGTTAACAAATTATCTATTTATTTGTGAAGTTGATGAAGATGGCGAAAATAGTGTGGATGAGACTCTTGAAAGGTACACCATGAACTTTCATCCGTTTTTTTTAGGTACTAGATAAAAAAGGTTTTAAACATTTAAGTCATCTTTGAATAAGACTGTAATAGTATCTAAGTTTTGTTTGAATCAGAAAAGTAGTTGATCTTTTAGTTTTGGTTGATATATACTGATAGATAACTAATGAACCGTGTTGAGGCAAAGTAGGTGTAGCAGAGGTAACTCAGTGGTTTGAAGAGTTTAATGACAATGCTTTGTGTTTTAACAGTAAAAAGAGGAAACCTGAAGAAGTCAGTTCCAGTAACCTTCCTTCGAAGAAGATCAAGAATAAGAAGAACAAGAAGGTCAAAACAACAGTGTCATAAGAGTTAGATTAGTTTTAAAAATATTTATAAATGACTTATGAGAGTTAGATTAGTTTTAAAGGATGGATTTAGATAAACGTTTTTGATTAGTGATTTCAACTTTGTGATAAATTTGTAATTTCTTCTTAACATTATTAGAAGAAGCTTCATAGGAAAATTTGTAATTTCTTCTAAACATCATTTTAACTGATGTTATGAAATATGAAACACATTAGAACAAAGAGAAGTTCTCCACGTTAAAGAAATAACAAAGAGTCTCTCAAAATATTTTACTGTGTTAGATATTTTATAGTATTTTTAATCAAATATTATGTAATACTATTTTCAAATAAACATAAATTAAAATGATAAAAATATTGTATATTATCCGCGCGTAGCGCGGAAAAATGATCTAGTATATATAATGAGACACTTTCTTCTCTTCTTAAAGTGTCTACATCAGATTTTAATAAATGTTTGTGTGACCCATCTTTATATTTTTGTTTTAAAATAGCATGTATTCATATGAATATCACTAAATATCACTTAGTGCAGTGGTTTATGTATCATTAAAGAAGCTCACAACCCGGGTTTGTGAATAGAGAACATGTGCGTTTTGCATTTTTTTTATGATCAAATTTAATGAAAGGCAATTATGATTTTTACAACTCGTCTTCTTTTTTAGACTTTTAGACTTTCTGAAATATTGACTCCGACAGTTCATAATTTTTTAAGAGTTATACACCAGTTTCTTCGTTTTTGCCATTTTCAAGAAAACTTCATGAATTTTTAAATATACTACTCGATTATCGGATGAGATGAGTGAAAAATTAATTTTTTAAGAATTTTAGTTTTTGGACTGAGTCAGTTTAAATCGTCATCGTTGGTGTCCAAATTACGTTTTTCCGGTGATTTTACGGCCCTCGGCAGTTAGTTTTCGAACGTGATTATGTAATGAATTAATGATTGTTAGGTCATTTTAAATTAACTTGCGGCATATGGCACTCAGTTTCTACATAACCTTTAAAATGTGAGGCTAATGCGTCAGACATATCCAAAAAGCTTCCTAATCGTCTATTCTTTTGCACTGTCTTTGAATATGGCATAGGGTTCTCCCACTTTGTCGCTTAACTCTCACATCCAATGATAAACCATTACACTCTAAACCGCTCTATTCAGTGTCACATTCATTGAAACTCCTTAAATTGATATAGTTTCATAGTCCTACTGAAAACTTGATTAGTACAACTTTTCTATGTTTTTTGTTCTACTTTTTGAAGTTGTCCGCTGAGACCTGTACGCCATGGAGGGATTCACTAATTTCTCATACTTCAAATTTGAATTAGAACACACTGGTAGTTTCAAGGAGGAGACGAACAAAATTGTTTACACAGCTGATAACTACAGGAAAAACCAATGAAAAAGAAACACAACTTTTTGGACGGACCGAGAGAGTTCGCATAGATCTGAGAGAGGCTCATGGAGATTCATTTATTATTTCTGTTAAAAAAATCTCGCCTTGACTATTTTTCTGCATATGTATATATTATTGCACTATGTTTAATAAAGGGTTTTACTATTGTGTGAGGTTTCTAGATTGGAATAGATTTTTTTTTTTTATATTTATACAGGTTGCAGATTTACTGGATAGCTAATGAGGATGTCAATTAGTCAGCGTATCAGATGTTGAATCTGAGTGGATATATGGTCTATGTCCTATATATTCTTAAAAAAAATGTTGCTAGAAGTCGAATTCATGAACACAAATCGAAAATTCTTTTAGACATTCACGACTCCGCGCTTGCGCGGGGCTATATCCCTAGTATAAACAATTACGAACTGTAGAATACTAAAATGTCAAATGTCAACTAAGGGGTGGACACCGATCAAATATATAGGGTTATAGAGGTGTCGTGATCCGATCTGTTTTGTCCAAATAATCAATTATCCTATTTGATTATATCCGTAGCAATTCAGATATTTGTTGTTACAAATATTCAAACTATGTCATATTTTTTTAACCGGATATACGATTAAATTTATACAGATAAAATAATAATTAACAATAATTAAAATTATAAAAATAATATAAATAATAATAATTTATTATAAATAATTTTTGTTTACTTTTAAAAATATTATTAACTAATCTAATAAATTTAATAAATAAAAGTATTATAACACTTATATAAATTGTAACAACAAATATGATTATAAAAAAAAAAGGCTTTTCTAATCAATTTCCACCATCTGAGTTTGAGTCTTGTAAAGCCCAAAATATGTTTACAAAAAAAAACTCAAAACCTAAAGTTTTTGGTAATCTTTTTTTTTTTTTTTACAAGACTCAGACTCATGATCTAGTTCGAACTAGTACTAAAAACTAAGAAAATTTGTTATGTAGTTCGAACTAGTATTAGAAATCTAGGAAAATGTTGAGTTTTGTAATGGATTCCTCCGTACCGAAAATGGCTGGATTGTTATTTAGTTTTTTTTTAATTAATTATCAAGTAAAGGATAATAATGTTACCATCCATTTTATATATATTTAAAATTACGATTGTAAATAATATAATATATTAACTTTTAAATTACAATATATCTTTAAACAATATTTAAATAATTTAAAATTTTAGATATAATATATTCTTAATATAATTTAGATTCTCTAAGATGATACATATTTTAAGAATTACTAATATTTATATTATATATATATATATTCAACTTATATTATTCAAAATGTGTTTCAATATCTATTCATATTTTATCATCAACTAATTAAAAAATTGCCATATACTATGCATTGACAAATTTTCATGGACGCAATTATGATTGAATACTAGAAAAGTATAACATGTGCAGATTACTTTACCTGAGACATTTTTCATTAGCTAGAATTCTAGATATATAATACTTACTGCTAATCGACAAGTTTGAAGTTTTACTAGCTACGACAACTTTATTTTCACTTATATTTAGAAGTGTTATAAAACCCTGCATAAACTTTAATTTATTTTAATTCTTTGATGTATTGGCTGTGAAATATATTCCATATTTATGTACTATTAAGGATTACATGATCTATCAGCTGCCTGAAACTTTGATTCAAAAAGTATTGTCTCCACTTCCAACAAAAACAATTATATCTACGAGTGTTTTATCTATATAATGTTGGCATTACTAGAAGTTGGTATCAGAACTCAAATTCCATCTTGAAGATTACAAAAATGAACACCAATCATTTTTTTGATAGGAAAGACTGAAACAATTCTTTCTATCGAACACGATATGTTTTGATTCAAGAATTGTTTTTAAAGTTTTTTTCTATTAAATTGTTAATTTCGTAGTCTCTAAAAATCAAACTTGAGCTTTGATACCAATTCTAATAAAATCGTTATTTTGTAGCCAAAATACTTGTGGATATAAAAAAATTACTATAAAAGAAAACAATATCTAAACTAAACCTTTATACAGATGATCTATCATGTCCTGTTTCATGGATCCTTAATTTGGAAAACATTTGAAATCCAAAACATAAAAGAGGATATATTATATTAAGGCCACAACTGTTTGCATGATTTTTTTTTTAAAACTTAGTACTTATTTTTAGGTTAGGAATTGTTTTTTCTAGTTTGTGGTTTTATATTTTTTGTTGATTTTAGTTTTTTTCTGAAATAATAAATTTTCATTTTATTTTTCAATAGCTTATATTTTGTAAAATATACAGCCTTTAAGCTAAATGTTGTTTTATGTGTTTAGAATTACCAAAAAATAATTTATAATTTTATTTTTGTAAAATAAATTTATACCTAATATTATAACTCAAAAAATTATAACTAATATTTATGATAAATATATTAAAATATATTTTATCTGTAATGTACAAAAACCTACAAAAACTCTAAATTTTGAATGGCTAATAAAGTATATATATTTCCAAAATTAAAAACCATAATCTATTAAAAAATCTGAAAAATCAAAACCTAAATTTTTTACGAGAGTTTTATAACCCTGGAAAAGTATAACTTACCTTTCCCAATTGTCGTTACCTCCTCCAACAGATGTTACATCTCTCTTTTGCATTCTACAAGACTTTCCTTGTTTTTCTTATGCCCAGTCTTACTCTATGATTCATGTTCTCCATTTCCAAATAAAGCAAAACTGGATTCAGAAAGCAAATAAAAAACAATGACATACATAATTGTTACAGTTCATTATATATCTCTTTGTAAAAAAATGGTTCATTATATATATATCTCATCATAATATATAAACTCTATCAAACGAGTATTTTTGTATTTTCTTTCACAAAAATAGATGGAAAAAGACAAATCAACCAAAAACACCTAGGAGGCTCTCTCTCTCTCTCTCTACATAACCCTTATCAAATAAAGAAGAAAACTTAGTAACAAAACCACAAAAGAAATGGGGGAAACATAAACCGTTTGAGGAGAAAATCGTACGCTTTTGAAACTTATTGCAATAAAAGGCTAAGTAAGTGTTACTTTATTTAAGGAATTTACATGCTCGTTTCTTAATGTTTCTTAGTTGAATTATCAACAAATGCTACCTATATGATTCCCTTTGAGATGATACCATACATATACTTTAGAGTTTACATGCCGTAAATGATAGAACCGTATTTTATAAACTACGGAGAACTGAATATTGTAAATAAAAATTGATAAGATTATACCAAAGATTTAAGAAAAAGAGGATGATACAACTGCAGAGGCAAGATATATTATCTCTTTCATTAACTCAAAATACGTTCCGTTGTGCGACGGTTCGATAACGTAATGAGTCCCATAATACAACTGCAAACAATCTTCTGAATTTGCGTCACTCTATCAGAAGCCTAGCGAAACTAGTTTTGTGTATACTCTCAGACTCAAGAAAATAAATTATCAAAGAGAAAGAGAAAGAAAATATGAGGAATTGTTAAACAAATGATTTGTATCAATGTGTCTCTTCTACACAAGTGCTCTCTTCTATTTAACATAGAAAAATTAGTACACGTTATGTAGTAATGTCTCATTCAATTGTAGTAATGGAATTGATTTCCTTAACTCACATACGTTAGCTTGCAAAGTAACATTATGGTTTTTGACCAAGTCAACAAACTCTAATTTTTTTGCTTGGATTTCTAATTTTTATATTTAAATAAACATATAAAAATTATTATGAATAAGAATAACCAAATAAGTTAATTGACATAATGTCCCATTAACAAATTCAAATTCAAATTCAAATTCTAACCCAAATATTCAAAGTGATTTATTTGCTAAATATTTCATACTTAGCCAAATTTAAAGCTTTATAAGCTTTGCATAACACTCATTTTGAACCTCCATTTCTCATTCAACACAACTCCGATTTTGACCAACAAATACACTAATTCATAGTGTTTACGGTGACGATTACATCGTGCCCAAGTTCCGGTCTTTCCGACAGACGTCTCTGTCGAAAATCCCATCGGAAAAATGGTCCACACCACTTTGTCAAAAACGAGTTCCAACAATCCCCCACATAAATAGAAATGACTCTATACACATGACTCAAAAGAAAAGAAAAAAAAACTTTTGAGAGTATGAACGAAAAATCCACTGCATGATGAGTTGGTAGCAATTTTTCAGCCTTGAACCAGTCATTGTTAATAACTATCGGATTTACTCGGCCAGGAGGTGGCCATGATGTCTTGAACCTCCCGGGATTTGGTGTAAACCTAGACAATAGCCAAAACACAGTTTCATTCTCTCACAAAACCAATTTCTCTATTGTGTTCATTTTGGCCGTGAACATTCCTGGTAATCATGAGTGAACTTAGAGAATATAGCCTTTCACTATTCTCCTAGAAATGGCCCTATTTCACACTCACAAGGTGATTTGCCATTAGTTTTGTTGAGAGGAGTATCATGTACTACTCCATTCTATCTCAAAACAATGGACACAAATCATTAAAAACAAATGCTTATCCTCTATTCCTTACATGTAGCACTGTTTAATCATCCTGGGAACTGGGTATAGACCGAAGTCTTACAGTGCTTTGGGCAGACTTAGTTTGACTTAGTTGTCTCCTTGAACCTATTTCTTGGGATCTCCAATCTGATAAGTAGAGTTACCGCCAAACCTCATCTTAGTTCATAGGCTTTAAACCCATTCCTCTTGATGATTTTACAACTTGATCTCGTGACAAACCTTTAGTAAATGGATCCGCAAGGTTTTCATTTGTTCTGATGTAATCAATCGTTATTACACCAGTTGAGATCAAGTGTCTAATGGTTTTATGACGTCTTCTTATATGACGAGATTTACCATTATACAAACTACTCAGTGCCCGGCCTATTGCCGCTTGGCTATCACAATGTATGCGTAATGCCGACACTGGTTTATCCCACATAGGAATATCTTCCAAAAAATTTCGAAGCCACTCTGCTTCTTCTGCAGCTTTATCTAAAGCTATGAACTCAGATTCCATAGTTGATCTGGCCAATAGAGTTTGTTTGGAAGATTTCCAAGCAACTGCGGCACCACCAAGAGTAAAGACATATCCACTCGTGGATTTAGAGTTTTTGGAGTCAGAAATCCAGTTAGCATCACTGTATCCTTCCAAAACTGCTGGTTCTTTGCCATAGTTTAGCCCATAAGTTTTAGTATAACGTACATAGTTTAATACTCTTGTTATGGCTTTCCAGTGGTTATGTCCTGGATTACTCGTGTAGCGACTTAGTACATTGACTGCATGTGCTAAATCGGGTCTAGTACAATTTGTCAAGTACATCAAGCTACCGATGACACGCGCATACTCCGACTGTAACACTGCTTCACCTGAATTTTTCGTCAAGTGAAAACTAGGGTCTACAGGAGTTTTTGCTATTCCTTTTGAGTAAGATTTAAATCTCTCAAGGATCTTTTCAGCATAATGAGTTTGAGATAAGATGATTCATTCGGAATTGCGAAAAATCTTAATCCCTAGGATAACATCAGCTAATCCCATATCTTTCATTTCGAACTTGCTACTTAGCATGTTCTTTGTTTGACTGACCATGCCTTTATTACTACCAATAATGAGCATGTCATCAACATACAAACCAAGCAAAACATACCCATGTGGTGTACTTTTGTAGTATATGCACTTGTCACATTCATTAATACTGAAACCATTTGACATCATAACATTGTCAAATTTTTCATGCCATTGTTTTGGAGCTTGCTTAAGTCCATACAATGATTTTACAAGTCGACAAACTTTATGTTCTTGTCCTGGGACAACCCACCCTTCAGGTTGTTGTATATAAATCTCCTCTTCTAAATCACCATTTAGAAAGGCAGTTTTGACATCCATCTGATGAATTTCTAAGTTTCTCAATGCTGCAATTCCTATCAGTATTCTGATATAAGTTATTCTCGTTACCGGAGAATATGTGTCAAAGAAATCCAAGCCTTCTTTTTGCCGGAAACCTTGCACCACAAGTCTACACTTGTACTTATCAATTGAGCCATCAATATTCAACTTTCTTTTGCAAATCCATTTACACCCTAGGGCTTTAAACCCTTGTGGCAAATCGGTCAAATACCATGTATGATTTTGCATAATGGAGTCAAATTCACTATTGAAAGCTTCCTTCCAAAAATCAGCTTCTGGTGTAGACATAGCTTCAGCGAAACTTCTTGGTTCATTCTCAAGAAGAAAGACCATTAAAAAATCTTCACCATAAGATTTTTCCTTACGAGCTCTTTTGCTACGTCTAGGTTCATCTTCAAATAATTCTGCATCATCAAAAGATGTGCTAGAAGTGCTCGCCTCATATCCAGAGGTGTTTGCATCACTTTCTTCACGAGTTCGTTTTGAACTTTCTTTATTCTTATACGGGAATATGTGTTCGAAGAAAGATGCATTTCTTGATTCCATAATTGTATTGACATGTACATCTGGTACATCTGACTTATGAACCAAGAATCGATAAGCACCACTATTATGGGCATATCCGATGAAAATACAATCCACGGTTTTAGGCCCGATTGAAACTTTCTTGGGAGGTGGTACTGCGACTTTTGCAAGGCACCCCCACACTTTCAAACATTTGTACGAAGGTACAACACCTTTCCAAAGTTCATATGGTGTTTTACCAGTGACTTTGTTTGGTATTTTGTTGAGGATATAATTTGTGGTAAGCAAAGCTTCCCCCCACATGTTCTGGGCTAACCCAGATTCCTGCAACATCGCATTCATCATCTCTTTAAGAGTTCGGTTTTTACGCTCCGCAACTCCATTAGATTCAGGTGAATAGGGAGCAGTTGTTTGATGAATAATGCCATGCTCTTTACAGAACACATCAAATGGTCCATCATACTCGCCTCCTCTATCACTTCGAACTATCTTTATAATTCTATCAAGTTGGTTTTCAACCTCGAGTTTATACTCCTTGAATTTTTCCAAGGCTTCATCTTTGCTTCTTAGCAAATAGACATAACAATATTTTGTACAATCATCTATGAAAGTCACAAAATATTTTTCCCCACTTCTAGTTTGAACAAATTTTAAATCACACAAATCTGTATGAATTAAACCAAGAGGTTCAGTTGTTCTCTCAACATGAGGGAATGGAGTTTTTGTGAGTTTTGCTTGTACGCATACTTCACATTTCTCCTTGCTCAGTTTGCATTTCGGAATTAGGTTTAAATTAATCAATCTTTGAACAGATTTATAATTTACATGTCCTAATCGTTCATGCCAAACTTTGAATGATTCAACCAAACAAGCAGTTGGTTCATTTGTGGATAAGACTGTCTTAATACATATTTTGACATGTCCATCCTCAACATATCCCTTGCCCAAGAAAATATCATTTTTCTTTAGCACAAGTTTATCAGACTCGAAAGTTACTACAAATCCAGCCTTGCTCAATAGCGAACCGGAAATAAGATTCTTTCGCATATCTGGGACATGTTTCACATTTTTGAGAATTATCTCTTGTCCAAAAGTTAGCGTAAGTTTCACTTCGCCACAACCTTCAATAATAGAATAGTCGGTGTTACTCATTAACAACATCTCCTCAACATTGCATTTTTTATAGGTACTAAACACGTCCTTATCAATGTATATGTGAGTGGTGGAACCAGTGTCATACCACCAGTCTTTAGAATTAATCTCATTTGAATTGACTTTTGTGACCATAGCACATATGTCATTTTCAATCTGAATGCTCTGATTAAAATCAGCAGACATCTCAGTTTTCATAGCAAATGGAATCATAAATGGCAGACCACTCTCAAATTGAATTTGAGGCGTCGACTCATTTAATCCATTGCCGAACACATCACTTGATCTATAAAAGATCGACATATTTGTGTTGTAAGACATACTTGAATTTTTATCTGCTCTCAAAACCCAATAAACAGATTAGTATATATTTCAATACAAACACAAATAACTTCAACAATTTGAATAAATATCAAATGATTAATTCAAATAAAAAAATCAGAATAAAAAATTCTGAAACCTTAACGATACGGAGGTACGACCAAGTTTAATGCAATAACAGATCAATTTAAAGGTCAAATCAAACGCAATAACACAAGATATAAACTTGGTCAAATGATAATAAATTCGTCAACGTTATCGTCTAACGCTCCGATACGCTGCATCGATTCCTCTGCCGCCGTCGATCTCGTCATCATCTTCCGATCGCGAGCTCCGAGCTGCTCACCGCACCAAATGATAAGAGATTGTTTGTAATCCGTTTATGATCCGCCCAACCTCCCACTCTTGTATTCAATATAGAATGAACACAAGCCAATACAATGTACTTCTCAAGACGTCTCACACGTCGAGAGCCTGAGATCAGACCTTCTAGTCTATAGATCTTTACAATACTCAAAAGCTACTTCACTCAACCAACAGACTCTTATTTATAATACTTCCTAAAACGTAACTGACTCTAACGGCTTGTAACTTCCGTTGTAACAAACTCAATCCACGTCAGCATTAATCCCTTCAAGCTCCTCATCTCTTTCTCCTATCTTACTCCTCTTCTTTCTGTAGTATACTCTCCAAGGCTTATCACACTGGAACGGCAAGGAATGATAATATCGATAGAAAAAATTGAACCACTACACAAGTCAACCTTCGACCAATTAAAAAAAAACAGCAATAAACTTTTTTTTTCCGCTTGATATTAATCAAAAGAAAAACGACGAGGTGGAAGATGACTTCGAAAAATAATATTTTTTAAGGACTTTTAACCAAATACGATTGAAATCCCGTTTAGAAATATCAATACAGAAACGTAAATTGCAGAAATATATCAAAATAATCCAATAGATCCTGCAAAACAAACGTAAGCGAGAGATAGAAAATTTCAACGCTGATACCGAGGAGGAGCTGATCCAATTTTCAACGCCTTTTACCAAAAAATGATCAACCTGTTCTTAAAAAAAACACTTTTACAATAATCAGTCCGGTTAGTGCAAAGCAATAAACGGATATTTTGAGTTAAGACTGATAGAACCGTATTTTATAAACTACGGAGAACTGAATATTGTAAATAAAAATTGATAAGATTATACCAAAGATTTAAAAACGTTCTCTTCCAATTTCTCTAGAGAGAGGTGAGAGAAGCAATTTCTCTCTCGGTTCTCTCTCCCCCATCCCTTACTCTCTTCGGCGTTTGTTCTCTTCTTTCCTCCGGTGGCCGGCGGTAGGTCTATCACCGTCAGTCGCCACCCCTAATCTCCCCGTTTTATCCAATTCCTCTCCCTGTCGTGCTATGGGATTCTCTCTTCCTCTTTGCTCTTCCTTCTCTGGTTTTCGCCGGATTGCGGCCGGATCCGGCGTTCAAATCGACATCTAGGTGTGTTTCCAGTGTCCCTGGAGAGAGAGCGAGGCGGGGCTAGTCTAGATGCCTGCAGGAGGCTCCGTTTGCTGTGTAGATCTAGGGTTTGTACTTCGCTGGATCTGGGTCAGATCTGCGTCTGAGGCTCGCCGGAATGAAGAGCGTCGCTGCCTCCTTCTTACCGGTCCGTTCACCGCCTCCTCTGCTTTCCCCTGTCTCCACTTTCGGTTGCTCAAGTAAGAGCTTCTCCATCTTGTTCCCTTGGTCCGAGATGAAATCGCGAGTCTGAGGAGCTCGTCGAGGACCTCTTCCTCTTAAGATATCTGAGCAGCTGCCATAGCGTTTTTGATGTAGGATCTTATCGATGGTTCATGACGGAATAGGGTTTCGTGCCGTCTCTCTCTTCCGTCGGCTTGCCAAAGTCGGATCTTGTATCTTCATCTGCCTGCTGATAGGAGCCTCTGTCTCCTCCGTGTTTTATGTTTTCAGAAGGAAGTCGTATGCCGATACTTGCCGTACCGATGCTCTGAAGCCAACTTCTATGTGCGTTGCTCTCGTGATGGGACCGGAGCTCAGCCGTATAACCTCTGCTTCCATCAGTTTGCTCCTCACCAGCACTTCATCTCCTGGCCTCTACTCGTCGGTTTGGGTTCCCAAGGACTCGGCTTCTCGTCTTCTGGAGTGGACAACGTCTGGAGTGGACTCCACCGGGTTTAGATGGCCGGACCAAGGCTTGGTCTCCCTTGCTTCGCCTGTCACCCGTTCCGAGTCGCCTTCGGGACAGTCGCGGGTCCAAGACTGTTCTCCGGTTGAAACCTCCGATGATCTCTGTTTGTTTGTTGCAGACCCGGGCATCATTACTATCTTGAGGTCTACTGAAACCTAATAGCTGCTGCTGTTATCTTATCTAGCTAAAGCTTTGATCTTCGATCAAACCTTTTATTGTTCTAATTGGGTTCTTTTTACTTTTTTTGTGTGGCCCTCTTAGGCACATCTGCTATGTTTAGCTTCTTTAGATTCATTAGGATTTGATTTCTTCAGAACCTATTGTATCTCTGGTATCATTACTCTGTTAATGAAGATTCACATACTTAGCAAAAAAAAAAAAAAAAAAGATTTAAGAAAAAGAGGATGATACAACTGCAGAGGCGAAATATTATCTCTTTCCTTAACTCAAAATACGTCCCGTAGTGCGACGGTTCGATAACGTAATGAGTCCCAGGATACAACTGCAAACAATCTTCTGAATTTGCGTCACTCTATCAGAAGCCTGGCGAAACTAGTTTTGTGTATACTCTCAGACTCAAGAAAATAAATTATCAAAGAGAAAGAGAAAGAAAATATGAGGAATTGTTAAACAAATGATTTGTATCAATGTGTCTCTTTTACACAAGTGCTCTCTTCTATTTAACATAGAAAAATTAGTACACGTTATGTAGTAATGTCTCATTCAATTGTAGTAATGGAATTGATTTCCTTAACTCACATACGTTAGCTTGCAAAGTAACATTATGGTTTTTGACCAAGTCAACAAACTCTAATTTACTTGCTTGGATTTCTAATTTTTATATTTAAATAAACATATAAAAATTATTATGAATAAGAATAACCAAATAAGTTAATTGACATAATGTCCCATTAACAAATTCAAATTCAAATTCAAATTCTAATCCAAATATTCAAAGTGATTTATTTGCTAAATATTTCATACTTAGCCAAATTTAAAGCTTTATAAGTTTTGCATAACACTCACTTTGAACTTCCATTTCTCATTCAACACAACTCCGATTTTGACCAACAAATACACTAACTCATAGTGTTTACGGTGACGATTACATCGTGCCCAAGTTCCGGTCTTTCCGACAGACGTCTCCATCGAAAATCCCATCGGAAAAATGGTCCACACCACTTTGTCAAAAACGAGTTCCAACAGTAAAAACACAGGTACTCTATAAAAAAAGAACGTACAGTTACCAATAATGTATGTCTGGTTGAAATCTCTAGGTTAAGATGACATCTGCTTGAACACACTCTCAAAACAATCCCTAACTTTGACCTTCTTTCCTGTAAATCCAAACAATAGACTTTGTGATAATAAACCAGCAACTTTCTTGATATCACACGAATTGATGTATTTCCTTACCTTATTATCAAATAGCCGGCTTTTTCTTGTTTTAATTTTACCGAGCAGAAGTAAGCAAATATTATTAATCATGTACAATTAATAACATATTAGAGATACATCAATAAGCATATCCGACAAAAAAAATAATCTGCATGACCGCATATATATGGTCTCTTTTAATGACATTCTATCACGGTTATCTGTAAAATATATCCGCTTTTACAAAAAAGCATAGAAATATTGGCGTGTTTCAATTATAAAATATAGGAGTTTTGAACTTGACCCAAATACAATTGATTCATCTTTGTATTTGAATTTAGGTGGAAAGGTGTAAAACTCCCAAGCAACATCATGTTATTTACAAACATCCTAGCACACAAGTTATATATACAAAGATAGATTCACTTTTAATTAAAAACTCTTGTTCTTCCTAGCAAAATACTTATTGGTAATTGAATAACCTAGTGTATACTTGCAAACTCTAATGAAAAAGAAATATATATTAAAAGGATCATTAACAGAATATCAACTATTGGAGCCTCTACACAACGTCTTAACAGAATATGTTGTCTCTACACAATGTCACAATGATATGCGATAGATCATATGCACAAAAGTTGTCTTAGGATACAATCAAAGGATTGGTTTTAGAAGTAGATATAAGAACATAGTTGAGAGAGCAAACAAAAACAATGTATGCATATTCTACCCTCATCCCATGTCTCTTGCTCTCGTCTCATCCACAATGTGTCAAACGAGAGATAGAGATATGGGATGAGGTAGGATATGTCTGAAGAGACAATCGAAGAAGTTTGGGGGTAGATACAAACTTGGTTGAGAATGAGCTGCCATATAAAGAGATGAAAGATTTTGAAATACTTTGACCCCAAAGATAGAAATCAAATTTTAGGGTTGGAAACGTTGGACCCAGAGATTTCTTATCTCAATTAGAAGATAACTTTCTTTTATTCATTATTCACATGATCTTATAATCTTATCCCTTAAATTGTAGAAAAGAAATCTTATTTCTTAGATTAATGTATGTCACTAACTTTCAATAAACTTTTAGGAACGTCACCTATTAGATTAAAATACTGCTGGCTCGATAACAAGTGTATGTGTTATATATGTACATTTGTGAAAAAGTTTATAATCTCTATAATATAGATATGAATTTGTCGATAAAAAGTTGATGATGTAATTACAATCATGCATTAATATTCAGTTAAAACACAAAATAATCTGTTGAATTTAAAACATGGTGGTGGATAGAGATGGAAAAATTAATAAATTAAGTCTCCGTTAGAGAGGAGAGATTAATGAGGGCCCACATCGTCAAATATCGTCTACTAAACTTTTAAACTAGTTGTACTTATCATATGATGGCATACATATTGCATTGAGAGAGAGAATTCACATGCTGTGTGATAAGAGTGATTTACACTATGGGTCACTTTCTGTGTTTTTATTACAGACCAAGTCACTTTGTGCTACAAAGGTACTTCTTTGTGAGAAAAAGACTAACATGCCCTCAACTACTTAAATATTTTGTAGCCACTTTAAATTCAATCTAGGAACAACAAAGTTTTCATATACAAGAGAGTTTGATTGGAAATTTAAGCAATAAAAAAACTCACCAAGGTCAGAAGCATGAATCGAAATCTCAGAGGAAAAAAAGCAAAACAAGATGATATTGAAATCTCAGATGCTGAATCTCATCAACAAAATACTAAGATCTGAGGGATCCCATAATTAGAATAGAGATCATAACTTTGAAGAGATCCTGAAATTTTGACGGAAAAGAGAGAGAGAGAGAGAGGAGATAAGATTTTCTATTAAAAAATAATTGATTTTTAGCCGCATGAAAGTAGAGAAATTATTTACATATAATTAAATATTAATGAAAGAAAGTAATTGCTAAAGGGTATCATTGGTTTTTCTACATGCTAGAAGACAAAAAAAACATCTTGAAAAACGAAAAAACTGTCTAAGTAGTAGAAAGTGATCTAACATGTAATATCAAAGATGAAAAGTGACCTTAGAGGTAAATCTTTCGTGTGATAATGATAAGTCTACTTATCTTGGTATATAATACTCATATGCCTCAGGATCTAATTCTCCTAACATAAAATGACTTTTGTATATAATATAGCGGTGGTCTAAACAAAATTTAATCATATTTTAAACAAAAGCGTAATTTATTGGTCCTTTTCCTCAGTGAAACTCAATGTGGATCGAGTGCTTTGTCTTTGTAAGTGGATAGCCACGAGAAAGTTACACTCTCAATATATAAAAAATTGTTAGTTTTATCTTCCATAACCGTTGGAACCATTTCAGATCGTCTTCCTTAGGAGGGACACCAAATTCGAAAGGCTCTTGCCGCTGCTGCAGCCGTTTGATATTTCCATTTCACATTATTATCTGATATCTAGTTCGAAGAATTATCAGTTTCCTAGGGGCTCTAGCTCAAGGTCAAGGTCATCTACCGATCATCTGTTACAGCCTCATCAGTTCCTTAATCAGGTTTTGACTTTGAATAAACTTCATTGACTACTTCACTTCTCTTAACGTTGTTAACATACATTTTCCTCATACTCGGGTCTTAATTCAAAATTGAACATGAAGAGTAAGATATAAATGCTGTCAATGCTATTTAAATAGAGACATTATTTAAAAATTGAGTTGATTGTGTACTCTATGCAATGCATGATATGTGATATGCATTCTTTAGTTTCTTTTTTCTTTTGGCATTCAGTGTCATGGATCCTCAAATATTTTAGATTCTGTGATAAATTGTTGGTTCAACCAATTTAGTTGTTAACTAAGTATATAGTAGTAGAGGTTGGAATTGAATCTTAAAAATCTGGTGCCTCGATTCTTTTCTCTTTGATTATGGACAATGGTGTGATTGTGGTGACCATGCGAATATGCACTCCCAATAAGTTGAAGAAAATCTTGATGTTGAGAGTTTTAATCTTAATCTTAATATTTTACTTGATAGTTTTGTCTTTTTATCCCAACCTCTCATTGTTGAACTTGTTAATTATCCTCTTCATATTGTGTTCCTAACTTACATGTACATGACTGTCCGTATATACATTATAATCTTCAAAAGAAACTCAAATGCTGTTAATATAGTCTAATTCGGATCTAAAAGTAGGCTATTGCTCTTGATTAAGCAAAATTGTGCATGTAATGAAAGACATCCCACTGTGTGATTGAGGTAAAATTTGGACACATGATAGAGAATTGAGTTATTTCCAGTGCCACCTGTTTAAGGTCGATCTGACGGTTATACCAAAATTTATACATCTTTTTACTGAAGACTGGTATATCTGCTAATTCAATTCAAGAGAAAATAAAAATTTTGATTTTCTTTATTTTCAGTTTGGTTTAGCCTCAAATTCGATTGTGACAAAAAAAAGAAGACAATGTCTGCTATTTTAGCCATTACTTAGGCTACAGTTCTTATTTTTTTTGTTTACATTGTTCTAGAGTGGAGAGACGATTTTATCTCTTTTCAAGAGAAGAAGAACAAACCCCTTATTTATTTATTTTTGCTTTTATGACTTATTTATTGATTCTCTTCGTTTCTAATTCCACGTCTTAGTCATGTAACACGTTAGTCTTAGAGTTGTTTGAATGTATCATGAAATTGTGAAACTGATATGATAGGTTAGGGTATATACGCGGTTCTTTATCTAGGTTGTTCTTGATGCATGAATTAGATTCATTACCTATTTTATGAAATTCGGCTGTTTAACGCACCAAAAGAATTTGATTAAATGTCTGAATGAATTTAAAATGAGCGGAATAAACTTAGCTAATGGAAGATGATGTTAGAAAGTTTCATGAACCTATCAAACTCAATTTTATGCATGTTTAGAATCTAAATTCAACAGAAGTCAGTCTCTAGGATTATATTACATACGGTTTTGGCGCTGCGAAGCTAGGTTAATTCTAATTATTTTTTTGAGTTCGTGAATGAATCTTAATGCATTCCATGTCTATAAATTGTTCATGATCTGTGTTTCTGAGAATTGCATGATGCCAACACCTTTATTCATAAGTTTACATCGCATTTGCATTTTGTATTTTAATTTCTTGCAACAAAAAAAATCATTTTGTCATAGCTCCACTCTACTCTCAAAGAGTGGTTGTGTAACTCTTTTCCTTATTGGTTCGATCGCTAAGTACTACTATGCACTGTCGTGCACTTCGGTATGCATTTAGTGGATAAAACCTTATCACACCAAAATTTTGCTGCTGAATTTGATTTTCACTTGCAGTGGATCTAGAAGCTCAAAAAGATCCCTTACTGAGAACATTTGCACTTGTACTACTCCTTTTACATCACTCATCAGTTTCTCATTCGTTGTGAGCTCATGTTTTGCAGATAATGGTATAAACTAAAGCATGTGATGTTGGTAAAGAGAACCAAGGAGAAGGTTCGTTGCATGGACCTCAGGCAAAGAAATGGAGTAAAGATGATGCATACTATGTCTCCCACATGAAGAATGTCGTGATTTTGGTTACTCAGCTCGGTTGTCTTATCGCGATGGAAACATTGGACATTACTGCTGATGTTGAGACATTGTTCGAGTATAGAGTCATTAATTTGCAAGTGCATATACCCAGACTTAGTGCGCCAGTTCTTGGCATCTACACACCCCCACATCTAGTAATGAATAAAACTAGATGATATTATTTCTTTCATCATCAACATGAACTACTCTGAGTTATCCGTCATTAACCTCTGTGGCATTTTTTAATTCAGCTCATGAATTTACTACCTTTTTCTATTGGTTTTCTGAATTGACAAATGGATAAGTTTAGTTGGCACAGTTGAAAGCTGCTTGAGAGAATCCTCGCCTTTCTAGAAGAGCATAGGTACAAGTCTATGAATGCTCAAGAGTCACTTGGTCGCAGTCCAGTTCTGGGTATGCGCATTATTGGTTCCTTGCTTTATGGAACGACGAAAGCTGTTGGTGTTACGAGTAATGAGTTGTGCTTTCTTTTTCAAGAGGTGAGACATCTTTTACCTAAGGCTACAAATTGCTCTTTCCCACCTTTAGGCGATTTCAACATGCAATTTCAACATGGGAGCAGTACTAGCTTCGAATTTGACAGAATACAAGGATTTTTAGTTGAGAGTAAGGGCAAGGCAAGTGGTTTTGATGAAAATCTTGTGTATCCCTAATATATTGGTTTTGATCTTCATGAAACTGTGGTGGTAAAAGACAAGCAGAAAGAAAATGTGTTGCAGTTTCTTGGCATTTCTTCATTGACAAACAAAGAATTATTTTGTGGACCTAATTCTCAAGTGAGCATGCATTGTCCTTTGTCTATTGTTTCCGAATCCGGGCGAAGTTATTCATTCATATCACACTACTGCAGCCCACTCACACAACCTTACTTTTGTTTGATGAAGTGGAGTTTCTTCCTTCAAAAGAACTCATTTTCCCTCCACCACAACCCAAGCGGGATGCTACAAGCGATCAGGTTCACGAAGGTGATGACCAGGATGATCATAATGCACCAACTATTGACCCTAAGATTGAAAAGGATGGTCGCCAGGTTCAGTACCTATTACCGATATACTCCAGTCAGTACATGCTTCCACCTAACACCACTTCACGACGGCAGCAGGACCAGAGCACCATGACTAACAACGACATGCTACAAATTATGTTCAACATTTTTATAATATGATATCGGCCTAACCAAATGTATTTTTTTTTTATGTTCAACAATTCTATAATATTTGCAAACACCCATGTTAACAACTTTATTCTGATCCAATATTAACATAAGATTTTTATTTTATTTTTCTTAATAAATATTAAAATAATGAATTTGTAAGGTTTTATTGAAATCAAATTTAGGAAGTACTTAAACATTTCACCATATTTTGGTTTAATAGAGCAGATATATAAAATAGTTATATGATTGCTATTGTATGTAGTCAGTCGTAAATGGTATCTTATAGGTTTACTAAAATTTCAGTTGTCTATATTGTAAAATACATGTATGGGAAAATTAATAAAATCTATTTTGTATAACTAAATTATTTAAATATTTAAATGGATATTATTAGGGTGTGACCAAACTTGGACACGGTACCACAAGCGCACAAAACTTGCATACTAATCAATCTTCAAAACATTATCATTATATGCATTTGCGTATAAAAGTTTTCCCACAAACAAGATTGGAGATGATTACATGTCATACCCCACCATCTGCAATTGATTTTATATCTCGTGGGTTGTAAGTTGTAACCACGTTATTATTGGTTAAATATCATTTTCCCATAAGTTTCCGATAAACATCCTCAATTATTGATATATGGATTGTTTGTGCTATATATGGACAATTGCAATAGTGAGTTACATCTATCAATTATAATAAGAATCCTCGAGTAGGTTATATATGTTCCTAGCTTCGTTTTTAAGGCATCTTTCGAATCAATTTATGTATATATAGCAAACTGATATCGAGTAGATAATATTTTCTCTTCCCTATCCAGAATAAACCTATCTGAAATTAGGTGTAATAACAAAAAAAAACTATAATTCACTCACTAACCAAAAACCTACCCTCTCTCCTACTTTCTCTTCTTGTCTCTCTCTACTCTCTTTCCCAAAATCTAATTACCTTTTTTTTTGTTATTAAGCAAAGAAGCCCTTCTTTCTTTTATAACAGTCATTGAGCCTATCTTGTAAAACAGTATTTCCTCTAAATCCTAATCGTTTTCTTTAGACAATAGAGCTGTAACCTGAAATGTAAAATAGTCAATTATTAGTTTTCAATTTGAAATAACATTAGTTTAATTATGGAGATTAATATAGTAAATAAAACCTAATTATTAATGATGACACCCACATGCAAATGATGTTGTATAAGGTCAACTCCCTCTAGAAGATTATACCAAAAAAAAAATTATACAGGTGAGTTTCTACCATATTCAATACCTCAAAATTTTCTCATTCTTCTCTGGTTGGTTAACGATTGCTAAATTGGACCTTTTTCTAGCATATATATATTTATATATGTTATAGGTGTTTGTTAGTTGTTAGTTGTTTGTTATTAGCCAGTCAATTTTATTAGTTTTTTCAAAAATCGTACAATTGTTATCTATGGTGTTCTTGTAAATTTAACGTACTTATTTTCTTTCCCAAAATTTTGTTTGTTATTCCAAAAATGTTCTTAACGAACTCAGACGTGAAAACACATCACTAGAAGATCGCAGTACAACATAAAAACTTTTTCTGCCCATCGTCTTTGCATCTCATATGTGATTTTTTCTATTTTTGTAAAGTTGCATATGTGGTTCTTGCCATCATTTTGATGTCCCTTTCGTTTCCAAAGTTCGCTTCTGCCATCTTTATAATCAACAAAATTATTTTCTTAGAAATTTGTGTATTTCGTTATAATATTGTTTGAAAATTGCTAATAAAAACTGCTCATAACATTTACTTTTGTGGCGGTTAATACGCATGCTAATCATTGATGTGTTTATGAGTAAGTTAATTAATATCTAAGAAGAACCAATGTCAATTTACTAAGGTTTCAATTATTGGCGGCTCGGCCTAATAAACTACGTACGAAAGTCATATAATGCTTTTCTGTCCGTGAATTAGTGAAAAACGAAAAATATGCATCAAGTTTATGATACTAATTCAGTCAAAAAATGGTTTATGATAATAATTACCTATAAGAATATTTTTAGTAGATAATGTTGAAAGAAAACAATTTTGTCAAGAAAATGTCAAAAATAACATATGTAACTTTTTATATATTTTCTGAATGTAGAAGCTAGCAGACATTTGAACACTGTGGGCCATTAGTGATTGTGTGTACAGATGGTCATGGAATCACTATATTATCTTTTTTTTTTTTTTCCATCTAATGATATTATAAAAAGGCTAAGAAGTCCAGAACAGAACAAAGGCCCAAAAAATGGGCAGCCAACCAAACCAACAAAGAGGCCCAAACAATGGCCAAAAAACCCGAACCCAACAATGGCCCAAAAAAACCTTGTGGTCGAAACGCGACACGCACACTGCGTAGTGGGACACGCGTCAACACCGACATCGCCCCTGGACACGTGTAGAGACCTCAAAACCGAGGCAAACACGTCACACCTCCACCGCGTCGACACCACCAAAGCTTCACCGGCGCCGGAAAAACCTTCGACGCTTTACCGGACACCGAAACATCGCCGGAGTAAGAATCCGGCCCACTCAATTCCTCCTCTTCGCCTGGCCTCGTTTTAACGGAGAGCTTCATCGGGCCAATCCCTAGATCTCATCCCGAGCCACCGAAGTCCACAACTTCACCCCAAGTCACCACCGAGCCACCGCCGGGACACCGAGAGAATTCAACCAAAGCCGCCGTCGACGAAGAATCGAACGACTCAAAGGCCTAAATCCGACCGTTCACCTCATGAGAGAGAGGCGCAACGTCGGAACCCAAAAAAACGACCGTCCACCAAGAAAAGGTGCGACGCCGGAAGCTTTAGCCGGACGACCACCGAAGTACGGGTGCATCGCCGGAGACAAAGACGGCTGCACAGCACCGAAGACCCACCGTGCACCGCGAACAAAAGGAGAGGAACCACCGCGATTTATCTCTTTCTCTCTCAAGAATCTAGAGAGAAGGGAGAGAGAAATCTACCATTCCTGGAATCACTATATTATCTAAAAAGAAAGGAGAAAAAAGGAGAGATTGCTTCCTTTAGTAATACAAATACACAGCTGGTGTCTTTTTTTTTTTTGCGTAAACATAGTTGGTGTCTTCTTTTTCTGAGAACTACTTACTACATAGTTTTTCTCTTTTTTTGAAAAATACTTACTACATCGTTCGTGTTGGTGATAACGTTTAATATATTTCACTAGATTTTGACCCGCGCTTTTGAAGCGCGGGATATTTTACGATGAAAAATTTCACTAATAATTTAACAAATATTTTGGTTATTTTTAAAGAGTGTGTATTTAAAATATTTTTGCATTTAAATCAGTATTTTTAAATTCAACCCGATTGTGATTATACCGGTTAATCCGGAGATCTGACAATTCAATTTATGTTTTAAAATATTCATATTAAAAAATTACTAAAACCCGAGACTAACCGATTGAACTGATGGATGACCGATATGTAATCTAATTGGATTTAAATTGTAATAGTTTCATAATTTGCAATCTTATAATCGAAATTTTAAAGTTCACTATTTTGCAATTTATGAAATTATGACGTTTCTACAAAATTTTAAAGAGAAAATGATAGATATAAAATAACTAAGATTAATTATTGTATTATTTGGAAACATTGATAATAGTATAAAAAATATATTGTTTGGAAACATTGATAGTAGTATAAAGAAATAAGTATATTGTTTGGAAACATGGATAATAGTATAAAGAAAGGAACATTAGTGACTTAATGTATATTTAACTATAAAGTATAAAAGTATATTTAATTTAAAAACTTACAAAATAAATGTTAGGTCCAACAGAATGTTTCTGTTTTAATAAGATAGATGTCGTTTAATTGTCCACGAATGTTATTTTCCTTTTGTAAGTTCTTTTCTTTTGACTTACCCAGGCCACTTTGTTAAGTAAGTTGTGAAATTAACCAAACCAAAAAACTTATCTAATTAATTAGCAGATCATGACAAATCCTATTAATTAGAATTACGAAACCCTGAGTTAATAGTTTTTTTTTTTTTGGTAATCCAGGGTTCCCCGCTTCGCGGGTCAATCCTTGGGCCCGGTCAGGCAGCGATCCACTTCACCCGGGAGGGTATTAACCTGGACCGAAGCCCAGTACCACTAATGGTGACATGGAAGAGGCAGTTCGCCTCCGGCTGGTGTCGAACCCGGAAGCATGACAATTGGCCCCCAAGACTCTAACCAGTAGAGCTACCTCATCCCGTCGCATGAGTTAATAGTTTGTCTTTAATTGCTTTTGTATGTATATAAGTTGATGCTCAGATGCATGCATAGAGGTTAGAGAGGTTGGTAAACCAAATCAACTAACTACACATTTACATACAGCCTCTTTGCACATATAAATATTTTATGTTAAAATTATATAAAATGTTAGTTGCATATTGAACATTGGTGATTAATATATGGAAGGATTAGTTAGTAAATTAGCTAGAGTTTATATTATAACATAAAGTAGAATTAATATATTAATAAACATAATAGTTAACTTTGATTTCAGTTTCAGGGCAGATTTTGTTTAATTAGGAAACAAATTGAGTGACTTTAGATTAACTATGTGAGACTTAAAATGCGAGGATAAATATTAAATAAGATAATTGATTTTTAGAAGAATATGGAAACAACTGATTTTTAATAGCTACAGTTTTAATTTTTTTATTTTGAAGAAACAGTTTTATAGCTGTTATAAGAGTTTAGACGATGAAAACAATAAAAATTAGTAATTAAGAAAATGAGTTGGAAATATTTTTTTTAAATACAGGAGGAATAAGGGTCTGGCTAGTTTTTACGCTACCATCCGTAAACGCAGTTTTTGCGGTTGATAGCGGTTGACGGTATTCGAAAAATCATACAAACTACTATAAATCGCTTCGAATCGCTATGAACCTCTTAAAATCAAAGTTGGATCCAACTAGCGTTTGCGGTTGCGGGCGGTTGCAGATGGATAAATACATATAAAAGTTTTTGCAAATTTTATAAATAATTTAAAGTTAAAATTTTAAAATCGAAATATTATAAATAAAAATATATACATATTTTATATATTAATTTAAAATCAAAAACAGTATCGTAATTTGTTTTATAAGAACTTCAAATTAACTATTCATTAGAATTTTTAAAATTAATATAAATACATATATAAAATATACACATATGTAAAACGAATTAAATATTCTTTTAAAAGTTTTAATAGAAATCTTCAAAACAAATTTTATTAAAATTTTAACCTTCAGCTAATTAAAAAAAACATAATACTTTTATAATCATAATATATTGATAATTATTATATTTTATTACAACAGTATATTTTTATATTTTTATAATGTTATAATATGTTAATACTGGTAATTTATTATTAAATCGCTGCAATATCTTATAATCAACTAGTCACAATATCTTGCAAACACAACAATATTCAAACGTTGTGTTAGTCATATAAAATGTTTAATAACGCTAGAAACCACAACCACCCGCATTCGTAAATTCCCGCAACTACAACTGCTGCATTTAACTTTTCTTTACTTCATTTTATTTAAGATTTAATAATATTTATATTGGCCAGCCTAATTAAATAAAGCGTTTAACTAGTTTTGGAATAAACATTCAGTCCATTCTGGAATCATAATTAACGTTTGGTTCACTCGGATAACAATGATTTTTACACTGTTTTGAATTTTTGACTTACATTTTACTAAAATTAAATATCTAAGTCGAAATGACATCGCAGCAATAAAGACTCATAAACTTTATAAATGTTGTGAAAGTGTATTTTATTATTGAATCAAAGTGTTCCTTATATAGGAAATACATGGCGACATGGGCCTAAATACAATGGGCCATAAACGGGCCAAGATTACAAGTAAATATCTAATGGGCTGGACATCCATAAACATAATATTCATAACACTCCCCCTTGGATGCCAGAACCATATAGAGCTTGTAGTGTGCTTAATGTTGCCTCATTAAAACCTTACTCGGAAAACCCAGTGGGACAAAACCGAAGTGAAGGAAAAAGAGTACAACACACACTACTCCCCCTGTTCTGGACCTCCGTTCTTCAAGTCTGGCGCATGGACACTTTGATGGTTTAGCTTCATGGGCGCCAAGTCTTGAACTGGTCCTTCTGTTGCCACGTCCCAAACGGATAGGTAGACTTCATAGATGTGTAGTTGGTGTAGACATGGTGAAGAAGTCGGCTAACATTTCTCATGACTGAACTTGTAGTACTTTGTGCTTCTTCATCATTCTCCAAATGTGTATAACCTGTTTGAGACCTTGTATAAACCTGTAACATTTATTAAAACCAAACAATCCCTTTTCTTTTGGGTTTGGTTAGTATAAATCAATCTCAAACTTTTAGTTCCTTAGAAGGTAACTTAGGATATATTGATCATGTCCCATTGTCTCATGTTCGGACATGCCAAATTTATCTAAGTAAAGTGCCAATAACACTTATGGCAGGGGACGTGTATGGCTTTAGTATCAATGTCTTATGGTCTGAACATATCCATAAAACTTATCCGACCTAGTATGGCTTGCCATATCAAGGCGCCAATCATATCAATACATTTCTTTTGGTCGGATGTGCATAAGTCTTAAAAGTACTTATGTAAAGTCTTTCCTGGACCAAGGACACATGCCTTGTCCATAGCCATACCACGATTTGAATATAGTGGTCACTGGAACCGGTTTAGTCGGAACAGGATCGAGGAGACCGAGCCGGAACGGGGCCGGAACAAGACCGAGATGATTACATGGTCCATCTTTCTTAGATAAATTTCGACCATGAATGCCTTAGTATATCCATGATCTACTCGGATCATGCTATGTCCATTGTGTGTGTCCCGTTCATAGCTTTTGACCAAACTCTTCATGAACCTTCTTTATTATATGTCCATAACTTGTTCATGAATGGCTATCATGCTATAATTTGATGTTCATCAAAACTAAGCCACTTTTGGATCAATATGCCGTTCCCCTTACTATGGACGTTTCAGGTCGGACAAGACCGAAGGGAACGGATCGGAACGGGCTGGACTAGAACCAAGATGATTAAGGTCGAACTAGGTTGGACGTGATCCTAGTTGATATGGGTCTTTGGTCGTGAATCTGATGGATTCATCCTCTTATTCTCTTTTGACCATATCACATTCTATTCTTGGTACTTTGGATCATAGATCTCAATACATATTCATGGCTATCATCTCCACTATAGATCATTGTATTCTTATCATAGCCTGTCCAAGAATCAATCGATCTAATCATCCTTTCTTTAAGTATGAACACAAGGAATTTCCTTCATAATATATGCATGGAGTGTTCAGGGACGTTCTTATAGAACTCCTTTCACTAAGTATTACTTAGTCTTATCCTTTACATGCATTATATGCCTTATATGCAGCTGCCTTTCGTTTCAGTCCATGAATAGCTTAGGAACAAAACTATTCTATGAGAATTTCTTTTCTCATCTTTCTGATACTCTTATCATTTCTTTATCCAGTGATCAATCATGCTGCTTACTACATTTCCCTTTTCTTATATCCAGACCTTTATCACTTTCGGATTTGTAGTAGCATCCACCACATAGGAGTATATCTCCTTATAATCTGTTCCTTGGTCTTTGTGAGTATCCTTGTGTAATAAAGCCATTCCTTGAATGCTTTAAATAGGAATATGAACACCTTAGTCCATGTCTCACGATTTCTTTTCCTTTCCCACACAGGACCCATTTTTCACTGGTTTTATCTTATCAGATGGTGTTTCTATATATGGCCAATACACCCATCTCTTTTATAGATTCTTTGAATCTTTCTTAAACCCCCACAGTTTCTTTTAGTCTATGAATGCATTCTTGTATTCTCGTGGGTTCTGATCCTCGCTTATATCTTTTAAACTCAAGTGCTATTTTCTTATGCATCTTTATCTTTTGTGTATGTATGTGTCGACACTTCTTTTATAGTGTTCCATTATGTTCCAGACATGAACTAATCGATTAGAGATTTCATTCTTACTAAGAACCTTTATTACCTTGCAGTTTGGCGTCCCAAACTACATGGTCTGGTATCTTAGATGTTCAGCTGCGCAGCCTTATCTAAATGTCTGGTCTGGTTTCCCTTATGACCTCAGATATGTCTTTTATTTGCACCTTTCTTTTTATTTCCGAGGTTCCTTATCTTATGGAACATATTGGTCTATCTTTAGACTCTATAGCAACTTGATTATGTCTCTTCTAGGACATTAATTTCGTGGTGCTTAAGCTGGTATGACTTAGTCATTCTTTTTCTTTTCTTTTCGGGTCTAATCTGTCTGGCATTCTTTTAGCTAGCTTTGTATGATCTTTCTTTGGACGTCTTAAATCATATTCTCTGGTCCGAGGATCTTGCCAAGACAAGGATGGTTAATACCATTCCATTTCTTTATACTTGTACCAGCTTATTTCTTTCTCCCCCTGATGTTGGATAGTCGGATTTCATCATGCAATCCGTAAACCTGGCCTTAATCTGATCACCCATATTTGGCTCAAGGTTTCTTATAAAATCGTGGGAGGAAGACATTCTCATATCCAACATATATTCCCAATCTTATCTCATCTTTTTATGAGGTTCCATCCTAGACGGCACATATTATTGTGGTGGTCTATACATAATCTCTTAGGATGGTCTATGTCTGGATCATGACCCTTTATCATTCTTAGATGGGAATATCTATGCTCACTTTATATGGCTTGATGCATATTTTTATTACATGTAAATCCATGTGTTCCCAAGCATTAGCTAGTGATCTTTGTATCACAAAGAATTCGGCCAAGTTCTATCATGGTCATAGACCATGTCACTCGGATTTTTAGTGTTGTTCATGGACCACGGGAGTGTCATTTCTCCCCCTCATGAACATGCTATAAATATTTTAGATGCTTGGAACATTATAGCCTATTGAGTTTCCCTTGTGTACATGTTACACAACGTGAGATTCTATGGGATAACTCTTTTGTGCCTTTTTCGATATCAATCTTTGCATCAATTTTAAAGACCTGGATGGCTAGTCCAGTCATGCCATAAAGTGTATAAAATTTTGTGGTCAACCTATCTGGTTACCTAGGCCTTTTGCCTTTATCATACTGATCTTTTAGCATAGTTTAGATCAGTTGGGAGTACAGTCTCGACCATTTTTATGCCTTGGGCGATTTTTACTTTCTTTATAATCTTAAGGAATTTATATTTCTTTTGCCCATTGGTTCAATGCGGAAACCATTTATTTTTAAATCTTTATAACTCAATGGGTCTTTTATTAGGTGTATATAATGCCTTGGCCGAGTGACTATACTCTTATTTATAAACTCATATATACTCTTATCCATATCATAGAGTTTTGATGTCGAGATTTTTTTTCAAGGCATCTGAAGTCTCATAATCCATCTGATCATTTTCTTTTTCATGAGTTTCATACTCTATTTGATCAGTATGGTCATGATCCATGTCATCTTCACCATCTCGGTAAGCCATGTTGGCTTCCGGATTTTTCTTCAAACTCTCTATGTAAAGCTCATACAAGTGCTTTGGAGTTTGGCAATTATTTGCCCAGTGATTACCCATACCACATTTGTGACACAAAAAAGATTTTATTTAAGGTTTAAAAGACACACTTCGACCTCGACCTCGACCACGGCTAAAGCCGGGTGTGGTACTGCGGCCTCGTCCTCGCCCATGTGTCTTAAATGTGTCACGACCTCGTCCATAACCTTTCCCACGGCTAGGGCCGGAATGGTTGTTGTGCTGGACGAGATTACTTTCTTTCTTAGGCTCCAAAGTCAGCCTAGAAATGTCGGGTAATGATTTTGTACCAGGAGGTCTCATCTCACTGTTTCTCATTAATAACTCATTATTGGTCTCAGCCAATAGTAAACAGGAGATCAAATCAGTATAGGTGGTGAAACCTCTTTCTCTATACTGCTGTTGCAGTAACACATTAGAGAAAGTCTTGTTCAGTTACTTCTTCACCACATTGTTTCAACATTGAAACTATCTTAAACAGAACCGAGTTGTATTCATCCACAGACTTATAGTATTGAAATCTCAGGTTCTTCCACTCAAATTTTATCCTTTGGTAATAGCACCGTTTTATGGTGATCATATCTCCGCTGTAAGGCGGTCCAAAGTTCTAGTGGATTTTCTTTACTGGGGTACTGATTTCTTTAGACTCTCATTTAGATGGTGGCTAATAACTAATATTGCCATGTATCAATCTTTCTCGTTTGGCAATATCGCCTTATGTGATTCGTTCACCAAGTCCTTTTGACTTTAGGATAACCTCGGTATCCAGTGCCCATTTTAAATTATTATCTCTTTAGAGATTTAGGACAGCATAATCCAAGTTGATTTTCGACATCTCATATTATATATCACTTAATCTTTATAAGAAAATCAATCATATAAATCGTGTGATCAAGCAAACAATCGAAATGCTTTCCTAATAAACAAGTCACACGGCTTAGATATATGTCTAAAATATAAAGTTTTTCCTTTTATAGAACGTTTCTGAAAATATAATTTTTCTGAAAATAGAAAGTTTCCTTTTATAGTAAGTTTCTAAAAATAGAAAGTTTCCTTTTATAGTAAGTTTCAGAAAATAGAAAGTTTCCTTTTATAGTAAATTTCTAAAAATAGAAAGTTTCATTTTCTAGAAATCATTCTAGAAAATATAGTTTTTTTTTTATAGTAAGTTTCTAGGGTTTATAAGAAATCGATCATAATTATGTTTTAGGAGATGATCAACTTCAAAGTTTAAAATCGATTTGATCATTCAGATCAATGATGTTTTCGAGATTCAGCAAGCCATTGAGGCTGTGATTTTAATTGATTAACAATCTCATATCGAACTTTAGGTTTAAGAGCTCCGATTTACTCATGGATGGGTTTGGACTTATTAATCTAGGTTGTTAGGGATTTTGCAAGATTTTAATTGTCATAACCTTTAACATCAAACCAAATTCGATTGTTTGTGTTCTCTTTTAGAGTTTCAGACAGTTTACCTTTGTTTAGAGAAGATCTGAAACCGGACCACCAAGAGAAAGAGAGATCGTAGATGGATTAGGGTTTTGACGGCGCAGCTTAAAACGGGAGGTGAGCGCGCGTCTGAAATCGGATTGATGTGACGTTTGCGGCACTGGATTCTTCTCGTCGAGAGCTTCAAATTGATAGGTTGATCGTCATCTGAGTCCTTACGGTTAGAGAGATATGACAGTTTGAAGTTGCAGCCGAAATTAGGGTTTTAGGTCACTTGACGGCGCGTCTTAGAATAGCGATTGAGAGCGCGTCCGACGTCAGATAGAGTCAAGGCCGACGGCGTTGGATTCGTCTCGTCAAGAGCTTCAATTTGATATGTGGCTCGTCGTCTGGATCCTTACGGTTGAAGAGAACGAGCTGTTTGAAGTGGCGCCGTCAATTAGGGTTTTTGAGGTAGCTCGGGATTTCAGAGTTTCGTGCTGATAACGTGTTGTGAAAGTGTGTTTTATTATTGAATCAAAGTGTTCCTTATATAGGAAATACATGGCGACATGGGCCTAAATACAATGGGCCATAAACGGGCCAAGATTACAAGTAAATATCTAATGGGCTGGACATCCATAAACATAATATTCATAACAAATATAAAAATACTGTACATTTGGATTCAAAATCATTTATCTACTTCTATTATGTTGTAGAATTCGTAACTGAGATAACAAGTATATACCTTATAATATTTCTAACTTGGGATTAATACATGCTTAGTTAACCAAAATCATCTTCTCTACTTCTACTATGTTGTTTATTCTGGTGGGATTTTATACGAAATGGGTCTTCACTGATTAGAGACATGGACCGTCTTGATGCTTTCAACAAAGGACTCACCACTTGGGCTCAATGGGTTGATCAAAATGTTAATATATCGCAAACCCGAGTTTTCTTCCGAGGCATTTCTCCCACTCACTACATGTAAGTTCAACATATACGTACTTTCTCTGTTTTTAAAGGTAAATTTTCTAAAGTATTCACTCATACTAAAAATATTAAATATTTTTGTTGGGATTCGAGACTACGTCAGAGACTACCTCAGAGACTACGTCAGCGAATACTTCAGGGACTTCGTCAGTTAAGATTTGGTGATGGAAATCAAACAAGATCGAATAACTTAAACCAAGACAAGGATGTCATATTAGGAAAAGGAAATATCACTTTACTGAATGTGATAGGTTCCTGGAAATATTACTTCTTATGGAGTTATGGAAGTTGCAAGTATTTTGGAATATTTCCTAATAGGTTTATGGAAAGGGGCGAATGCCCTAATCCAACTAGGTTAATGTAATAAACTCCTACTATATAAGAGGAGCTCGTGTGCATTCTTCTCTGAACCTTGGCATGGTCCAAAAGGTCCAGACGTGACCAAGCAAGCTGACTTGTGGCTTGTGAGAGAGAGAGAGAGGTGCTATGTCTTTGTACTTGAGATTATAGTGAATTGCCTCATTCCCAGGCCCCAGGGACGTAACCACGTTTAGGTGAACCCTGGGATATCAATTTCTGGTGTCTATCTTCTATGTTTATTCCGTGTTCTTCTTCTGTTCTCCATAGATCTACAAACTCATACTTTCTAACGTACTACGACAAGTGCATCAGAGAGTGCTTCAGCGAGTTTGTGTGGTGAGTTTTCCCAACAAAGTGGTATCAGAGCCTTAGGTGGTGTTGATCTCAATGTCTACTAAAGTAAAAATTGAGGTGGAGCGGTTCGATGGGAAGGGAGACTTCTCGTTGTGGAAGAAGAGGATGCTTGCGCATCTGTCTGTCCTTGGTCTAAAGGATGTATTAGAAGAGTCTACGTCACCTTCTGTATCAGCGATTCAGAAGGAGGAAGACGAAGATGTTTACAGGGAACGGTTGGTGAAAGAGGAAGCTGGAAGGCTTGGAAGATCAGAGACGGTGATGAATCTGATCAGTCTCAGTGTGGGAGATCATGTGTTAAGGAAGAACGAGTTGTGTACTTCAACGGCTTCTTCATGGTCTATGCTGGAGATGTTATTTCTTTCAAGACTCTACTGGATATAATTCACTTGCATCACATATTCTATATCTTCAAGATGGTTGATACTCGGAGTATGAGAAGATCAATGGCTTCTGGAAGATGGTGTCTTACCTGTCAAGCGTGAATGTAACTGTGTCAGAGGAGGTGCAAAGACGATTCTGTTGTTTGAATCTGCTACCTTCACAGTTCGGCTCTCTCAGGGAAACGCTTAAGTATGCCAAGGATGTTTTGTCGTTGTAAGAGGTGACGGTGCTGCAAGGTCTAAAGATCAAGATCTTTAAACCTCTAGGGTTTCACATGATGATGGTGAAGGATATTATGCTAGAGGCGAGTCTGAGAAAAAGGATCTTGTGAGGAAGGATATGGTCGGTTCTAGATCAAGCTCAGGGTCTAGAATTACCTGCTGGTTCTGCGAGAAGCAGGGGAACACCAGGAATAACTGTTATGTTACAAAGAAGAAGTATGACAAAGAAGCTGAAGCAGCAG
>NC_079518.1:16546838-16609758 GCF_000801105.2 Raphanus sativus
TTTTGAAATATTTTTAATTTAAATGATATTTTGAAATTTGAAATGCCATAATTGAATATATTTATTTTAATGAAGATTTATGAGTTATTACCATATTTTAAAAAAGTCCCCAAAATATAAATCGAAAATAAATGTACTATATGAGTTATTACCTTATTTTAAAAAGTTTTACCAAAAATATAAATTAACATTAAATATAATTGTCCATGTCACATCAATTCTAGTAGACATGTCATATTTATTTTGTGAGAATGATTGTAAAGAAGACATGTGGCAAAATCACTTCTCAAATATAGTCTAGGGGATATTCTTAAATATAATTTAAAAAAATATATTTTTCTCTTAATTTTGCTTAATTAATGATATTTATATTAATTATTTGTAAAAGTAATAAAATATATAATATTAATAAATTACATTTTAAAATATAAAATTTAACTTTCAAAAAATTCATCACTACACATGGTGCAGGAAAACATCTAAATTAATAATTGTGACATGGCTACTAAAATTGATGACATGTTTTAAAGATTAATATGACATGAAAATTATATTTAATGTTAATTTATATTTTTGGTAAAATTTTTAAAATATGGTAATAACTCATATATTATATTTATTGTCGATTTATATTTTTGGACTTTTTTAAAACATGGTAATAACTCATAAATCATCATTAAAATAAATATATTCAATTATGGCATTTCAAATTTTGGATTATCATTTAAATTGAAAATATTTCAAAAATATATACATATTTTTAGAAAATTACAAAAAAAAAATCATAAAATCAAATTAAATCGTAAAATCATTAGTTTTTATATATATCTACAGATTTTATAAAATATTTTTTAATTTTAATTTTGACAATAAATCAATTTTACATATTGATTAATATATTTAATTAAAATAAATAGATAGGAAAATCTATCTAAGATTATAATTTTAAATATATACATGCACATTCTTAATATAAATCAAAATAAACAAAATTATTTTTATCTTAATTTTAATGTTCAGTTAAATCAAATTTGTATTAAAATATTTATAAGAAAAAGAAAATTTATAATATTAATAAAATAATTTAGACATTTTTTCTATAAGATAATAATATTTCTAGAATAATAAAAGATTGATTATACATAAACATATATAAATTATCTATCAAATTTTAAAATATAGACTTATATATTTTATCAAAAACATATATAAATTATACATAATATATTTATGAACCTAAAGTAACTAAAAATAATGTAATTAGAAATCGTTTTATTTTAGTCTAATTATAACCAAACATTATGATTAAAAAATGATATAGCCCAGTATACAAATGCAAGTAATGATAATCAATCAAAATATGAACAACTAAATCAACCAATTATTATGACGTATCTATTTTGCATATATTCATATACGTGAATAAATTTTCAATATTTTACAAGTTATGTTTATTAATGAATATCTGATTTACTTTTTTTATTTTTCTAAAATAAGATATATCAAATTATACAAAATTTATGAAATACATTTACAAATATAAGAGGATAAACTGAATTACCTACTAATACGATAATTTAACCTAATGAGAAAAATCATAATTAATTTAACCGTCTATATACAACTCAAAATAAATAAAAAATAAAAAGTTGAAATAATACAAAATATCATACTTAAAACATAAAGATATTTAATACAATTTTTTATACATACAAATAAAAATTACTTAAAACATATAAACAAACAAAGTAAAGTACTTATTTGTAAATATTTATTCCCGTGCATGAGCACGGAAGAATCACCTAGTAGAAAAATATAAAAACAGTTACTCATATACCATAAATTTATTGGATAATGTGGAGATTTGGGTATCTGGTACGGCTGATTAACAAAATGGACTAGTCTTAAGTTCATATATGAAGCTAATCAAATTTGAAATATGCTTATACATATCAATAATGCTAAATTTTGTTAATTACATAACTAATGTCATGTTAATCATTGTCTAGCCTATATTATGTTCATGCACTACCCAGTCTGCTCTTGATCTTATGAAAATATCAATGAAATATTGTGGATACAAAAAAGGAAAAAGAAATATTGTGAATACAAATATAAAGAGGAAGTGAACAAAAGATATATAGAGAAAGAGGAAAAGTGTTGTGGAAATGTCTACGTGTGTCTGTCCATAGTTTTGGAATCAATCATTTTATTAATTTTGTTGTCAAAACTATGTTATATTTAAATATAATAAAAAGAATCTATTTTGTTATCAATAACTATCTTTTTAGAGAAAACTACACCAAGAGTCACATTTGTACTTATTAATTACATAATGTGTCACTTTCAGATACTCATACACTTTCTTTTAACTCTTCTCTCATAATTCGTTAGATTTGCTAACTAGTACATGACCATAATATAAATGATGGGTCCCACTTCTATATACACAATTATATGCACCAAATACTTCTAAATACAAATGTAAGAACCTACTAAAATCATGAGATATCAATGAACAACATACTTACACAAATTGACTAGATGTTTTCTTTTTGTTACCGTGTCTAGTTCATATTACTGAAGAATAAAATTATATTGATTTAACTTTTGTATCTTTTGGACCCTACACTTACACATTTATGTACAAAAATTATTTCTGTTCATGTGTTATATATTGTACAAGTTAATTAGTGTACATGTAAATCATTGTACATATGTTATAATAAATTGTGTACATGGTATAATGTACACAACAAACACCTTTTTCAATTTACAGTTTCATATTTATTCATTTTATAAAAGTTTAGTAGTGTGTTTCTGTTATTTTTTATAGGTAATTTATTTTTATTTCGACTGAAAATACACATGCTACATCATTTCATGAGAAAACTACACATCAGCCGCAAATGATAAGATATTCATCGACATTATCATAAACTCAGTTTAGCTCATATCCCATATATTTTGTGCCTCAAATCTAGAAAGACAAATATTTGTTTCTATAAACTAAAGAATAGAACACACAAATTTTGACTGAAAATTAATTTTGTTTTAACAAAGTAAGATTGTTAGATTTTAGATTTTTTTAATATTTATAGTATTTTTAATATGCATGAATAATCCAAAAAATTACATTGTGTGCATGTGAATCATTTCTCAAGTTGACAGTTGTACATGTGGATAGTAAAAATCTTGTGTACACAATGTCATGCACATATGATCTTAATGGATTTTTTTGTACAAAGTATTATGTACATATGATTTTAATGGTATTTAGCATACCTCTTTGATGTATTATAAGGTATTTAACATCTCTTTTAGCTTAATTTAATCATTTTAAAATGTACATGTGTATCATTGCCTAAGTTAACTGTTGTACATTTGAATTATTGTACACGTGGGTAGGAAAATTTTGTGTATACAGTGTCATGTACTTATGATCTAAATGAAAATTTTGCGTACATAGTCATGTACATATGATTTTAGTGGTATTTAGCATACCCCATCGATGTGTTATAACTTTATGATATTTAACATCTCCTTTAGCTTAATTTTAAACATTGCATTTGTGTTTGATTTGCATATAAAAATGCTAAAGTGCACATTTGGAAATTTGGGACCAAATCAAAAGGTTTTATTTGCAAATCAGAAACATTTGTGCATAAAACGAAATAAAAAACGGCAGGATCAGTGTTGCAAAAGTGAAATATTTGTCTGGTCTAGATTGTACAATTAAAAGTTTCAGAGCAGATTCGTGAAACAAAATTGTAAAGATTAGAAGTCTGAGACAAATAGGAGAATAGGCAAAAGATAGAGGACCATATGTGAAAATAATCAAAAGTTGGCCACTGTTACACCGATTAAGCTTTTTCTTCAATCTGCAACTGATTCGACAACGATTCCGGTTGTCACAACTCCGGTCCCGAGCATGACGACTACGACGAGGAGGAGATGACTTGAATTTGAGGCGGATTGCTCAGAGCTTTGTCGGAATGGAGCTCCGCCGTTAGCGGTCGCAGAAAACGAAGCTCTCCGGCTGTTCAATCATGTTACATTTTTTTAATCGCGTTACCCCCGCTGTTATTGTGGCTGAGAAAAGACTCGAAACAAACGAAAATGTTGCAATCTACCATGGTTTCTCAATCTGCATTATAAGCATTTTACAGTGGTTGATATGGAAGAGACGATGGGAAAAAATAAATCTTTAGGCTTTTATTTTTTAATTTCAAAACCCAAAATCAGAAAAATCTCGCCCTAACTAAACCCACTCTAGTTTGCCTTTTTCAAGGGTAATATAGTATACAACCACACCATAAATGTCTTAGTAGTTTAATGTGACTTTTTAAGATAGACAAAGTGAAAATGTGATCCATGATGTAAATTTCTCATCTTTTTATATTTGATTAGGAGTAGACATTCGGGTACCATTTGTTCGGTTTAATTTGGTTTGGTTCGATTATGTTCCGATTTTTGCGGGTTCGATCCGATTTGGATCTAAAGATTTGGGTTTGGATTCGGATATCACATTTAATTTTATAAAAATAAAATAAAATTATATATATTTTAAATTTCTTAAAATCTAAAAATAAAAATTATATATATAACATGTATATATGTATAATGTAAGATAAAATACTTAAACTTAAAATAGCTTAAATATTTGGATAAAAAATCATTAAATATTTAAGGTATTGGTTTTTAAGTATCGTTTAACTATTTTAAACATGTATTTTAATTATTTGTATATATTTTCAAGTATTTTAGTCAATTTAAAAATATTTATATTTTTATATTCTTGTATAGATTAAATTGAAAATAATTAATATATTTAAAAATATATATTTAGTTTGAATATATTCGGATACCTGAAATATTTCGTTTCGGATCGGGTTCCGTTATAGTTCTCTAGATACCAAAATTTTGAATCCGTTCAGATATCTAACCAACTTTGGTTAAAGTTATGTAATATTTTTCGGATTAGATTTGTTTTTTTTTTGTTCGGATTTTTGCACAAACCTATATTTTTATTGTTAACAAAATTTTAAACGAAAATAATAATAGCTTATTGATTTTGGTAATGCAACTATTTTTAAACTAAAACACATTCTTCTATATACGTGTGGCCTATTTAATTAATCATTAAAAATGGTTCTAGGTTCATTTAAGAAAATAGACAATCACAAATAAACATATATTTATAACTCAGATTTAATATATTTTATTACTATGTGTGAAAATTATAAAATATGCATTAGTTTGAAACAGATAGTATTTATTTCAATGAGAGATTTTATTAATTAGTGATAGTTAGACAGAAAAAAAAAAGATTGTCTTTAGTCTTAGCATGTACTTATTTTACTTTGATGTTTTAAGTATTAGTTCAAAACAAAATTTAGGTTATCTTCACATTATTTTAAGGATACCATATCCATTTCTTATATCAAATTTTATAGGTTATAGAAAGTTAATAACAAATATAAATTCAGTGGTACATTATTTCTGTTCATTTTAGGAAAAAAGATCTGTTCATTTTTTGGAAAAAAAACAATCATTTTAGTTTGATTTGGATTAGATTTTGATTTTTAGAGACAGAAACAATCTAACTATTCGAATTATAAATATTCTAAATCTTTTTATAATCAATTTCTCAGATTATTTTTCTTTCAGTTTGATTCAAATCAGTTTGGGTGCTTCGACCATTCTTTAAATACTCATCTAAAAAATCTCTACATCTATATATATTATTGAAGCTGAAGTACACATTAAAACTATTTAGAAACATGAATAATAGTTTAAATTACAATTGTTTGAAGCATTAATAGTAATATTACTTTAACTGCATTTTCATATTTTACTTATTAACAATTTCACATCGTTAATTATATTACCGTAGTAATAGTGTAGATTTTTATTTATTAATTAATCAATATAAACTTGTGCCAATTATAAAATCAAAAATATAAATACCTAGGTTTTATATATGGTTAAATGTTCGGTTTAGTTTGTTTTATTAAAACATTTTTTTTTTTTTTGTTTCAGTTGATTGGAAATTTACGTAGTCAAAAATATAATTCAAAGATATGTTTTTGTAAATAAAACAATAACTTAAAATCAAAAATAATAAAATGTGTTACTTTTACTATCACATAATTTTTCACTCCGTATAACTATTTTACTAAATAAAAATAATTAATATATTTAAAAAATCATTAAATATTTAAGGTATTGGTTTTTAAGTATCGTTTAACTATTTTAAACATGTATTTTAATTATTTGTATATATTTTCAAGTATTTTAGTCAATTTAAAAATATTTATATTTTTTATATTCTTGTATAGATTAAATTGAAAATAATTAATATATTTAAAAATATATATTTAGTTTGAATATATTCGGATACCTGAAATATTTCGTTTCAGATCGGGTTCCGTTATAGTTCTCTAGATACCAAAATTTTGAATCCGTTCAGATATCTAACCAACTTTGGTTAAAGTTTTGTAATATTTTTCGGATTAGATTTGTTTTTTTTTCTTCGGATTTTTGCACAAACCTATATTTTTATTGTTAACAAAATTTTAAACGAAAATAATAATAGCTTATTGATTTGGTAATGCAACTATTTTAAACTAAAACACATTCTTCTATATACGTGTGGCCTATTTAATTAATCATTAAAACTGGTTCTAGGTTCATTTAAGAAAATAGACAATCACAAATAAACATATATTTATAACTCAGATTTAATATATTTTATTACTATGTGTGAAAATTATAAAATATGGATTAGTTTGAAACAGATAGTATTTATTTCAATGAGAGATTTTATTAATTAGTGATAGTTAGACAGAAAAAAAGATTTTCTTTAGTCTTAGCATGTACTTATTTTACTTTGATGTTTTAAGTATTAGTTCAAAAAAATTTTAGGTTATCTTCACATATATTTTAAGGATACCATATCCATTTCTTATATCAAATTTTTATAGGTTATAGAAAGTTAATAACAAATATAAATTCAGTGGTACATTATTTCTGTTCATTTTAGGAAAAAAGATCTGTTCATTTTTTGGAAAAAAACAATCATTTTAGTTTGATTTGGATTAGATTTTGATTTTTAGAGACAGAAACAATCTAACTATTCGAATTATAAATATTCTAAATCTTTTTATAATCAATTTCTCAGATTATTTTTCTTTCAGTTTGATTCAAATCAGTTTGGGTGCTTCGACCATTCTTTAAATACTCATCTTAAAAAATCTCTACATCTATATATATTATTGAAGCTGAAGTACACATTAAGACTATTTAGAAACATGAATAATAGTTTAAATTACAATTGTTTGAAGCATTAATAGTAATATTACTTTAACTGCATTTTCATATTTTACTTATTAACAATTTCACATCGTTAATTATATTACCGTAGTAATAGTGTAGATTTTTATTTATTAATTAATCAATATAAACTTGTGCCAATTATAAAATCAAAAATATAAATACCTAGGTTTTATATATGGTTAAATGTTCGGTTTAGTTTGTTTTATTAAAACATTTTTTTTATTTTTGTTTCAGTTGATTGGAAATTTACGTAGTCAAAAATATAATTCAAAGATATGTTTTTGTAAATAAAACAATAACTTAAAATCAAAATAATAAAATGTGTTACTTTTACTATCACATAATTTTTCACTCCGTATAACTATTTTACTAAATAAAAAACTTAATTTAGCGAAGCACATAGAAAGAGTCCTTTTATTAGTTTATAAAATCAGTTAGGCATGAACATTGACTATTCGATTAGGTACATGTTGTTCCTTTCGTGTATTATTTTTTTTGTTTGAAATTAGGTCAGTTTCAGTATTATAAATTTATGTATGAGTTTTAAGTTAGGTGTTTTCGGGTCCGGATGAATTCGATTTTGATGTATAGAAACCTAAAAAAGCTAAATAATTAATATGTCTAAAACGGATTCGGATAGTATAACAAAATAACCGTATTACACGATTCGGTCCAAATCTTTTGAATATAATTAGTTATATTATCACACATCTAAAACATATAACATGAAAAATATATATTAATGTATAAAATGTAAGAATTAATATTACACGGGTGGGTTTGCAGATCAATCCCAAAAGAAGGGTAAATTGGGAAAATAGAGAAGAAGAAAATTCAAAAAGACTATTGAATAAATCTCTCCCTTTATCCTCCTATAAAGGCCACGAGCGTTTGAAGGCAAAGAGCAGTTTTCTCTGACCAAAAGATTAAACCTCATCTCAGAAAAGAACAACAATGTCTAAATATAATCTCATCTTCTTCATCGTTTTCTTATGTCTGGGGTTAAGACCATCAGCGTTTACGAATCTCAACACCTTAAGCTTCGAAGAATCACTTTCTCCTCTCTTTGGCGATGGCAATCTCGTCCGTTCACCTGACGATCTCTCCGTGCGCCTCCTCCTGGATAAATACACCGGTATATACATATATAGCTATATATTCACATGTATTCTATATTTTCGTGATGAAAAAATGATGATGGTACTGATGATTATGTATAGGCTCTGGTTTCATATCATCGAATATGTATCAACATGGATTTTACAGCTCTATGATCAAGCTTCCCGCCGATTATACTGCCGGCGTCGTCGTCGCCTTTTATGTAAGTCACCTATTTTTTATCGGTTTGATTACCATAAAACTGCTTTTTATATAAAAAGAATAGTTCTCTCTCTTTTATTGATCGTCATGATTGTTATTTATTTTTTATTTTTTTACTTTTTGACCGAAATGTTTAATTATTGTTATGGATGATCATGAATTCAACGCATTTGATCTAATAATAAATCTCTTGTTTTGTTTTGTTTTGTTTATTAGTATGTGTTAAAGAAACTAAATTTAATATTTTATGTGTAGACATCAAACGGAGACGTGTTCGAGAAAACACATGACGAATTAGACATAGAGTTTCTAGGGAACATAAAAGGGAAACCATGGAGGTTTCAGACAAACCTTTACGGAAATGGAAGTACACATAGAGGTCGTGAAGAAAGATATCGTCTATGGTTTGATCCTTCTAAAGAATTTCATCGTTACAGCATCCTCTGGACTCCTCACAAGATCATGTAAGCTTCCTTTTCATCGATCATTTTTCTTTCGCGTTAGCTTCATTGGCGTTGACCAAACCCAATTCATAAATATTACCAGCTTGATGAAAGAATGTTTGTCTTTCTGAAAACGTGTCTTTTTCCTAATAAGTTCATAAGATAGTTAATGAATCATACTAGTATAATATTCTCTCTCTTTTTACCAAAATTTGTTAGTTTCTTATTTTTTACATTTACTTTTTATAAAAAAAATATTTTCGTAAAACAATTAATTGGGCTTACTGTAAAACATCAGTTTAGTATCCTTTTTGACGCGTAACTATCGCACTCAGTTATCACGCGTAGCGTGTTTAAATAAAAAGCTGAATTAGTTGTTCAAATATATGACTTTTTATTGACCTTCTTTTTTGTTGAAATTAAAGGATTTAAAAGCAACAATTGGTGATATGTTATTAATATTTTAATATATTTAACTTATATATAATATTTTAATTATAAAATGTAGGTATTTATATCAAGACATGTGTGTTAAAAATATTCAAAAAACTTATACATTTCCTCAATTGAAAAACCTATCTCATTTTCTCTTTTTTTTTATATATATTTTCGTATATATTTGGGTGAAATAATAAACTGTAACTTATCTAGCTAGTAGCCTAGTATGTACAATATATATGTATTTTATATATATGAATATTTTAACATTTTTGTATTTTTTAGATCGTGAAATCAAAGTTTTAATCATAATCAAAGACTCGCTGACAAAAAATCATTATTAAAGATCTTATCATCTCATTATTTTCATATTAGTTTTGCTAGATATTGTAGTATAAGTTTTGACTTTGTTAATACCTTCTCATATTTTAGATTTAATACTTTAATTTTTTTTGCTGACAACTAAGCAAAACTTCTTGAAACAATGATCAGATTTTGGGTAGACGATGTTCCAATAAGAGAAGTGATAAGAAGCGAAGCAATGGGAGCAGATTATCCAGCGAAGCCAATGTCTCTCTATGCCACCATTTGGGATGCTTCTGACTGGGCTACTTCCGGCGGGAAATACAAAGCTAATTACAAGTATGCTCCTTTCGTCGCCGAGTTCAAGTCCTTCTCCCTTGATGGCTGCTCCGTTGATCCCATTCAAGAAGTCCCCACCGATTGCTCTGACTCCGTTGACTTCCTCGAATCACAAGACTACTTCTCCATCAACTCACGTCAACATGCTGCCATGAGAAGATTCCGACAACGGTTTATGTACTATTCATATTGTTATGATACTGTTAGGTATCCAGAACCACTGCCTGAGTGTGTGATTGTTCCAGCGGAAAAGGATAGGTTTAAGGAGACAGGGAGGTTGAAGTTTGGTGGTACAGAAGCACGTGGACGGCGTAGGAGTCGTCGTCAACAAAGGTCGGAGATTGAGAGTGACCCTGACGAAAGAAGACGATTTTAAACATAAAATTTGTGTCATTTTTTCATTTGTTATATTCGTTTGTGAGTAAAAGAGAAGAATAAAAGTAAGGATTTGAAGAAAAAGAAAGAAATAGAGAATATGCATATGTAATCAGATGCACGAAGTAAGTTATAAAAACAATATAAAGGTTTCTTTTAATCTGTGCAAGCGGGAGAAAGTGCCTTCTTTAGATGGAGAGGTTGCAAATGCTTTTAACATTGTGGCAGTGTTCATGATCCTTCATGTCAATGGTGCGGAGCTGCGACTGAGAAAATCAACCACATTCTTTTTGAATACCCTCCGACCCTACACTGTTTGGCACTATCAGCTACCCCATCACCTCCGGGAGTTTTCTCGTGTATTTCACTGTTCTCAAATTTTGATTTCCTAATGAATTAAATCTCGACACTTAACAACCATGCAGATGGCTTCTCGATTTTTCCATGGTTACTGTGATACATATTGAAAGCGAAAAATGAGAACTGCTTTAGTGGAAAGATGTATCATCTCTTGACACTTTACACACGGCAGCTCAAAAAGGGAAATGCAAGTTGCAAAGTGCCGAGCACCAGCAAGAAGACCCAGTTTACGTAGTAGCTGGACACCGATTTAAATGCCAAGTCGATGGATCTTGGTCAGAGAAGGACGACTGGTTGAAAATGGGCTTTATTCTTCTTGAAGCAGACGAGGTGATCATGCAAAGACATAAGTGTATCCCCATCAAACGGGTGCAATCGCCGTTACATACGGAAGCATAAGTCCTTACATGAACGATGTCAGAAGTGATACACCGATGATATCATGGAGTCGTCTTTGAGTCAGATTGCCAAGCTGATAAACCTCATCCACAATGAGAGAATGATCATCGTTAGCACCAGAGATGGACGAGATCAAAATACTTAGTACACAATTTCATGATCTTATGTTTTCTTTTATCCCTCGTACTTTAACCTCTATGCGGATTCTTTAGTTAAAGAAGGCCGGTCACGAGTAGAATGCTTAACATATGTAGACCTTTTGGCTCCTAGTAGGCTGCCCACGAGGCTTGCCTAATCGGATGAGAGCGATTTTTATAAAAGTTTGGTTGATGACAAAAAGAAATTATGATCTAAAATACTATTTGGATAAGGCTTTAAGTATGCACTTTGAATTGTTAGGAAATTAAGTTGTTCTTAATAAAACAAAGAAAACGTGAGAAAAAATAAACAAACAACAAAGAACAAATGAACTGTATGACTCTTTAACAGTAAAAAAAAAGTTGAGAAGGGATCCCGAAAAATCCTTTGTGTAAATGAATATGACAATTCCTTAAATTGTTATTTTCAAGTTTTGGTCACCAAAACAACCCATAAAAAAGTGACCAACTTTTTTTTACTAAAAAGACAAAAGATTGTTCTATCATTTGCTTTATATATATATATATATATATATATATATATATATATATATACATAAAATAAAAATTAAAAATTAAAAATAATTTTTTCGTAGTTTCGAATTATATATTTTCAAATTCAATTTCTTTATAATTTTTTTTTCAAATTATTGTTTCAAACTTTTTTTTTCAAATCTCACCTCTTAATTCTAAAATTTAAATATATTAGTTAATATTAAAAGTATAAATGTATATTATCTTTTAATGAAATCGCTTTTGGTCATTTTTTTTTGTTCTAAAGGCTCTTTTGATTGAAAAGAAACTAAAAACAGTTTGAAATATAGAATTTCTCATGATTATAATGATGAGAAAAGGTTGTAAACCGAAACCTTATTTATTTTCAATAAATATTCCTTTAATATAAAATCACTCATTAACAGTAAAAGGTAAAGTGTCAACTGTTAACCAAAACAGATTCTCATCCGTAGTTTGATTATCGCCGGCCACTGTCATAACGCAAAATTAATGGCAATATAAAGAAATAGTTCCAATACCTCACTCAATTTGCTTTTTGTTTAGCTTGAGTGTGTTTATTTCAGAAGAGGAGATAGATAGTGGAAAGAGGATAAACAGAGGAGACACGTGATACAGAAACAGAAGCTTGAGAGTACTGTGACATCAGATTCAAACAAACCAGACACTCCTCTTTGTCAACTTGCCAAGTAACAGATAGTAAGCACAACGAACTCTCTCGACGTATGAAGAAGAGTATGAGTAACCCGAGAAAAAAAAGACGCATAAAACTGATATTGTGAATTATCCATTCGGCGGCTCTATATAAAAGAAAAGAATAATACATATGAAGAAGGCATATGTGATCTAAAAAGAGCCTAGCAAGAGCTCGCTATTCATATGTACACAAACCAACTTTTGTTTCCTACGTTAAAAAAAAAAAAAACAAAGGGAACCTGTGTTTCTTTCTTTCATCAGGGAGAGGCTTTGGAGTATATTTTCGTACTTTTGTTCCATTGATTGAGTATCCTGTCAGATACATGAACAAGAATCCTGAATGGGTTTTTCTTATATATATATATATGTATAGTTACAAACTTCTGAGGTGAAAGGCGTACCCCTAAACACTGAGAGATTCATTCCAGGGTTGTGACAAAGAGACCGTTGAAGTTGACGCTTCTATTCCTCTTCCCTGCTTGATTGCAGAGTTAAGAGTCGTGTACTGTTCATTCACCGACTTGTACAGAGCTTGGCTGTATGCTTCTTTCGCCTGCACATATAACAACAACAAAGTTTAGTCAATGATGAAGGATGAGAATAAATAAGTTTGCTGATTTTTGAGTAATAGACGAGACCTCGTTAGGGCTGTTGCAGTCTGAGGTGACATCTGAGAAGCTGATTTCAGGAGCAACTGATAGTCCTGTACCGTGAAACCCAACTAATCTTCTCTCTCCAATTTCTTTCTCAACCTGTAGATGCCAAATGAGGCTATGACAGGAAAGTAAACCAGACAAAGCACAGAAGGGAGAAGGGAGAGAGCAATACTTTGGGTGGAGGGGGCATGATGTCATAGCAAAGCAAAGACATTGGATAGATATGTCCAGGAGTGCCAGAATGTTCAACCAGTCTTCTCATGTTGTCCACCGAAGAAGGATCAAAGGGTGCCTGCACATTTGTCAAGATAAGTATCTATGATATCCACCACACACAGATAAAATCTCTGTATTCCATTAGGTCTAACTTACAGGAAACCATTCCCCCGTAGAAGGATTTGGGCGGTCCCTTCCACCGCTTGGTGCAATCCATATAAGTTGGGATCCAGACCTACAGTGTGATTCATGCTACATTAGCATATAACAACATCAACCTAATTTCCTTTATTTCGAGTCTCTGAAATCTAATAAAAGTATTCGTACTATAGTTCCAATAACCTTAGCAGTGTCGCCATCTCCTTTAAGCTTCGTGTATTTGCCTTTCTTTTCATATCAACAAGCTCAGGATCATCGTTCATGTGGTTTTTCGAGTACACACATATCAGATTCCTGAAAGCAAGAGAAATCCCGGAAGTCATACAAGGCTGCTCATATTACACTTCACCCCATCAGGTAGCGTACCAATGTCAAAAGAAAGGTTGTGATACCTTCCCATACTAAACGGCTTACAAAGAGGATCAGTGATAACTCGATCACCTGCCACACATTTCTGCAGCCACACAAAAAAATGTGGGATAAGTATAAGAGATAGTAGCGAATAGCTCAGAACAAAGCTCGAAGGCTCACAATGTTCTCTCCTATGTATGGACATTGCGCTTCAAGTAAGAGTGAAATGACAGCTGGGTCAGCTTCACTTTGATGATTTGATATTAACACGATATTGTGTCCCTAAAATCAACCCGTTAAACGTGTCATAATTCCTAGATGGAAAGGAACTCAACTACAGATAGATGGAGTAGAGCATAAGAGAGGACCTGCCGAATCTTGTCTTCCAGCTCAGAGAAAATAGAAAGGTTTCCAACGTAAGAGTTTCTGCATAAAAAGTAAAAAACTTAAAAGCTGTTAGTAGATGAACAAGAAGATAACTAAAAGATCCAGTGAGACCGATAAGAAGCTTTACTTGAAATCAATGAGGGGACGGATGTAAGTATGGACAAAGTGGAAGTAGTCAAATGGTTCTCTGATTGCTTTATGATACGGATTAAAAGTATAAGGATGCTGCAAAAAAAATCACACCGAGAATTCAAATGATTAGAAGAAGAAAAACTATATGAATGGGAAAAAGAAGAAGGGCCTACTAGTACTACCTCAACACCAAGAAGCATGCGATCGAAAGCAAGAGACATGTTTGATATAACAGTCTCATCTGCCCTGGAAGCTCCGCTGCTCAAAACCTATTGAAATGCAAAGCTGAGTTTCTTTCTGATTTTAAAAAAAAAAAAAAAGAAGAATAAATTTTTACAGCATTTTTGTAGTTCCAATAAAGTTCTTCCATCCCAGAAGCAACATTAGGAGGCAACGTTCCAGCTTCTTGTTCCTTCCTTATTCCAGATATTAGATCTGCAGAGAACAACAAGAAAGTCGATTCCAAGAAACAGTAAACAGGTCACTCGATCAACCTTATCCACTCTATCAAACACGATTTCGATTATACGTATTGTGATCTGCGATAAGATACGGTTTCGTATACTCTGAAACGAACAATGTACGAGAGCTTCCGAATCCGTCTCCTAATTTCTACCGGAGAAGAAGAAAGAAGAAGAAGAGTAACCTTGTTCAGTTCGCGCATCCAAGAAGGTACGGGAGTGGTTGAGCTCACTCGGCGTCTTGTTATTCGTCTCTGTAGCAGCACTGAAGGAAGTGCTAGCCGCGACGACTGATTCCTTATCTTGAACAAGCTCAGACACCGCTCTCACACCGCCGCCGTGCGAACGAAGAGGAAGCTGCTTCTTGGCGGTTAATCGGAAGGAAACGAAGCCGCGAAGAGGCGGAACTCTAGCGGAGGAAGTTACGGTTGCAGAAGCAACGGCGACGGTTGCGGCGGGGGAGGAAAATGCGAGAGTCATTAAAGCGTGTGTGTTTGGTGATTGGAGGAAGCAGGGAGGAGTGAGCGTGTGTGTGTGTGTGTGTGTGTGTGTGTGTGTGAAGGAGGTCGCTTCCTCCCTTCTTTTCTTTTGTTTATTTATCCCAGGAGGACTCCTCTTTCTCCTCTTTTTTCCACGTTTTTTTTTTTCAACTAAATCTTTTTTTTTCTTTTTTTCACCAAATTTAAAACTCATATATCTTGTTAAAAATTCACGTGACCTAAAATAATATTATAAATAAATAATATATATATATATATATATATACATGAAATGAATGAGAAGTAAATAAGTAAATATAAATATAATTTTTCTGTAAAGTTTTTAGGGTGAACTTTAAAATTAAAATATATAAGCAGTACTAAAATAATATTTTAATAGTATTTAATAGAAACTGTTTTCTATTTTAGAGAAACAATGTGAATTAGTAAAAATCTGAAATTAAATTCTTTAAGATATAAATTTTGAAAACCGTTGTATTTTTCTTCGTTTTCGTCTTTCTAGATAGAAGCCGTAAAATATGAATATAGAGTGAATTTACCAAAAAAAAAAATGAATAGAGTGAGTTTACAAAAAAAAAAAATTGAATATAGAGTGACAAGAGGACCACATTAAAACTTCATATCTTAAATATTTTCCCCCTTTTAGTTGCGTCCGTACGTTTGTTTGCTTTTTTTGTTTTGCTTTGCACAAGTCACATTTGTACACACAACGCTATCTAACCTCCAAATATAATTCACGTCACGTCCACAGCAACAAAATCACATAACCCATCGTACATTAATTAATTGTTGAAGCTAACAAATATCTTATTTTCCTGGATGGTAGTTAGTTGAACGTCACGTTTGTGTGTCTACACGTAATTCTACAATGCTTCATGTTGGATCCTAATGTTTATACACCAGTAGATAAGCTTCAATTATTAGATTCCATGTACAGTGAATTTGTTCAGTGACCTGAACACACACCGGACCAACTTAAAGACTCTTAATATTGACACGTGTCACAATACAGGCCTGAGCGGACCAGTGTCACATTAGTGCTTAAAATGTTCTCGAGACTAAAAGTCTAAAAAGGTTTGATTCTGACAGAAATATAAATATCTCAAACTACAATTTTGATACCAAAGTGACACCTAAAAGCTCCATGACATGAAAACAACATTTTAAGATAGGACTAGGAGATGGACACCTATCCAAGGAAGTTGATGATCACCAAGTGGAGGACCAAGTTGCAGAGAACAAAATCTGCAAACGCTCGTTCAGGTGCCAAATCCTGCAAAAGGGAAGAGGTTGATATCAAAAAATCACATTGCAAATAATAATAATAATGACAATACTGGTTGTGTTTTTGGCTGAGGGAAAAAAGAGATCCATAACAAAAGCAACGCTACGAAGTTAGGTGATAATAACCTTGTATGTTTCTTCAATGAAATACATGTAAACAAGATCAAGAGCCAATGGATTATTCAAGAAGATTCTCTAATTGAGCCTAAGATTATTTTTAATGCCTAAAAAATTCCTGCCTAAACCCTTATCTCATAGCTAACAACTGACTTATTCCCAAACAACTCAACCTAGGTTGCATACAACACTAACGAGAACACCTTCTCATTATAATTACAGTGCACCAAGGCTTAATTGAAAATGTTTGAAGTAGCATGGATATAAAACTTAAACAACTAAACAATGAGGAAAAGAGTGAGGGAGATAAAAATAGAGTGGGTTGTGATCGTCATAGTGAAATGAAATCAGTCATATAAATTTGTTCTGAAACGGAAAAGTATCTACCTTGAATTCCTTGTTTTCTTTGTTCACTTGAATCCGGAGGCAAACTATATAAACAAATAGAAAAAGAAGGTTAGTACTTTTAATACATAATCTAAAGAAGTATTTTTTTTCTGTTGCTTAACTTACCAGCAAGAACAGCCGTTCCAATACAAGAGAGGACTCCAGATAGGAATGAGTTAAACGGAAATGATCCCACCAAAGCCATATAAGCCACCTGTTCAGTTTTAAAATCAAAATCACTTATCCATGAATATTTTGCTAGTGAAGTAAATCAAGACACAAAGAGCATAGATAGTTAGAAAAACACAAACTTTTACCATTTCATTCATGTTTAAACAAAAGAAAAAGACTGATGATGCTGTAACAGAAAAAAACACATCTAATGATATGACACTATATTGCAATTCAAAAGTCAATAGATTTATAAGCAAATTTGCAGATCCAAATCAATCAGGTTCGAGATTATGGGTAAACAATCTAATTAAGTTAACCACGGAAACCTTAAAATAGTACAACATATCCACAAGATCTAGAAAAAGATGCGAGAATCGCAGATCTAAAAGCCAACGCATCAAAGTACCTGGATCAGAGCAGTGAAGACGGCGAAAACGACGTACAAGTCGATGATCTGCCAAAAAAAAAAAAAGAAGGAAAATCAATTTCAACAGGATTCGGAAACAAAGCGAAGGAGAATCAAAGAATGGCGAAACCTTAAGATTAGTGGGAGTAGCGGAATAAGCGGAGTGAAGAGAACGGAATAGATCCTGAGCATCCTTACTCGTCGATTTCACCATTCTTCTCAAAAAAATCAAACACACAAATATCTATTTCTCCTTCCTTCTACTACTTCTGCCTCCCTCGTCTCGAAGACTTATCACTCTCCAAACTACTCTTACGTCGTCGTTTACACAAGTGGGCAGGCAGGCAGGCAGGCAGCGTTGAACCTTTTTGGGCAACTCAGAATGAGAAAAAAAATAAAAAAAATTAACCTCGAGTTATTATCTCATGTATTTGACATTTTTTATTTTTTATTTTTCTTTATATTTTTCGGCAAAAAACAATTTTTATATATTCTTATTTAAAAAATAATTCTTTGTTTTTTCTTAGTTAAAATTAAAAAAAAAACTAAAAATCGTATATTAACTGAAATTAAAAACCTCAGTTAAGAGACCGCAGTTAATCAAGATCTAATAGATCAAACAATGTCCAAAAAAATAAAAAAAGATCAAACGGATCTACCATTACAATAAAATATATTTAGCATATTTAGCATTGCAAAAATATATTTGAATGGTAAAAATAAATAAAAACAGTCCAAAATCAATAGAAATATAAAATAAATTATATGACAATTTATATTATTATAATATAATTATATAATTAAATTATTGTTTTTAAGATAAATTATATATGCAATTAATAGTACTGAATTTTATTTAAAATATTGAAAATTATTTTAAACACACACACACACATATATATATACACTATTAAAACATAATCTCTCGTAGGATTATGCCATTAGTTTTCAGAGAAAATTACAATTACTATGCCACTGCATTTTTATATTACAACTATATTTTTTATTTGTGTAAATTTACTTTAATAATTTAAGTTTTTTGTAATAATGTTTAAGGACGAATTAAATTTATTTATAGAAATTTTATATTATGTATATATTTAAATATTATTTTATTTTTCCTATTTATACTTTTTTAAAAAATTACCTCTTAACAATTTATTTGTTTGTATTATTAAAACTAGATATTTTTGGACTATGCCCGAGTTTTTTACATATATTTTAATTAAATTTAGATTATTTTAGAATTTATATTTATGTGTTTAATCATTTAAGTGGATTTTGTTTATGTGTCATTAGTATGTGTGAGGTTTATTTCCTTAATTTTATTGGTTGTTGGTATTGAAGTTTCATTTATTTAAGTAAACTTTTTAAGAGAAAAATATTCTTAGAATACCTATCTATATTACCAAACAAACAATTAAAAGTCTTACATATAGATGAATTAACATACTTGTTAATGGAAACAATTAAATATCATAGTTTTCATTATATATTTAGAATATACATATAAATACATATGATATGATATAAATAATCATATAACTTTCAGAAATGATAAAATTATTTATATATTTAAAAACATAAAACTTATATGGTAAGGCATTTAAAATAATATTAATAAATGAAAATGTATACTGTAATATAAATTTGGAAACCTGAACATTATGCCAATACAAGCTAGAGTTAATACTCTCTTAATATGATAATAATAAAATTATATCGTCAGTTGTTTAAAATAATATTAATCAATGAAAATTTTATTATAATATAAAATTAAAAAATAGAAAAATTATATTGATACCAGACTAGGGTTAATACTCTATTCATATAGGGTTAATACTCTATTCATATAGATTTGATTATAATAAAATTGGCATGCTTATTTTTAAAATAGGAAAAGAGAAAGAAAACTTAAAAAGACAAACGAAGAATAATAATTTTCTTGTATTATTGGTTATTTTATATTTTACGTACATAAATTTTTATTTTTTTGTCAAAATACATGTGTTTTACGTAGTAGTATAAATGTGAATAATTAGTTTTGTGTGTTTTTAACATGAAAACAAATTGAGTAAAGAAAGTCAATATAAATGATAAGTTCTAAGACTTATAAGGTCGAAGATGGAAAATAGAACTTAAATTGAAAGTAATTTTTTTTTAACAAAATAAGGATATTTATTTTAATAATAAATTTTTACAATGTATGATAACAAAGTTCTAATTTTTATACAAATAGGAACATGTTATTTTGATGTAATAAAACTATTGAATCTCACATTAATATTAAGTATACATGTGTTGTAAAAAAAATATGTAATAAGTATTTTTCTGTCATCAACAAAACAGACTCATATAATAAGTATATATATGTCTAAGATAATGCTATCACATTATTTAAATATATATATATATATTATTTTCTGATATATAGTTAGTTAATCAGATTTAATTAAAATATGATCCATTTAAGTAAATTTTTTAAAAATTGAAAATTATACTGCTATAAATATCTAAATATAATTATTTTTAATAAAAATATTGGTCAAATAAATAAGTGTTTTATAATATAGTGTGATGATTGAATGAATATGTCTGGTTAACCAATTGTGAGCTTTATTTTAAACACTAGATAAAAAGTGTGTGAGAAATTGATTTATGATCATTTAAAAAAAAAAGATTTCTGATTTGACAAAAAATATAGAAACTTTATAACTAATTTCTTCTAAATAAAATAAAGTGGTAGAAAAAATGATGGGCAAAATAGAAAGTACTTTTTTTTTGTTTATTAATCTTCGGATTTTTATTAGTCATAAATTATGTCATAAAATCTTTTTGAAAACTTAAACTAAAATTTATAAAATTATCACAGTATTTCAAAACTTTGCCAAATTCTATAATATCAAGACGTTTTCAAGTATTCAAAATTTATTTTTAATGATAATAGTGATTATTAAAAATTACAAAATTATAAATATAATATATAATTTTCATTCGATATTTATAACCGCGAAATCGTGGATACCCACATAGTTGAAACTTAAAACTCAGGTAGATTAAAAGAATCCTCAAATCATGTCAAATATTTTTGTTTCCTGGTAGCAAAACAAATTTGAAATAAAAAGATTAAGAAAATATAATAATATTCAGTTAGGTTCCATGTTTTTCCTCCTTTCATGAGCATTTGTTAGATGCCAAAACATGTTTATACGACTAACGAACACAAATTTTCCGAATAAACTTTTTAATACTTATTAGTATTGAAACATGATACAGATTTTCAAAAGAAAACAACAATAAATAGAAGTTAATAACTAATAAGAATAAAGTCGAAAATTCTAAGTTTGTCACTTGATTCTGTCCCAATGACTTTGTCAAGTGTAACTCAGGTGCATTAATCTGAAGAAACCATATTTATCAACTAAGATTAGTTTTTTCTCACAGTTTTGGAAACTCAGGGTCGTCGAGTGGATATATTTGTCTTCCTTCTCAAGTTGGTCATGGGTCACGCTCACGTCTGATAAACGGTAAGTCGGTAACCATTGTTACGTCGAAGTTACAATGATCACCAGAACGGACAACCAGATATCCCACCTTTGCTGTTAACTTGCCACACAACCAGATATCCCACCTTTGCTGTTAACTTGCCACACATTCAGTGTCTTCAACCATCAGTTGGTATTAAAGATCACCGGAAAGGATAACCAGATATTCTATCAGTGTGTGAAAAAATTTCATATAACTATGGACAATTTATTTAGCTTCTGTTGATTAAATTACTAGTGCACCAACCAGCTACAAGAGATACAATAGCAAAAAGATGCAAGAAAGAAGCAAGATGAGGAGAGGAAAACCATCGTTTAAAAACAAAGATAAAATGACTAAACAACAATGTTACAAAGAGAGCTGACTAGTTACACAAAGCAGAGAATAAACTTTCGAAATAAAAAAAAAATAGAACCAGCGAATCCGTTAGGTTGGAAGAGTAACTCATAAGATTGGGTATGGGGATCATGTATTACCAGTGGGTCAATGCAATAACGGCCTTGAAGCAAAACCCGACCCTTGTCCAAATTTTCTATTGGTAAAACCGCGAAATCAGAACTCCACCAAGAAGAAATTGGATTGAGGTCAAGCGAACACATTGTCTTCCATGTCTTGCCTAAAGAATCAAACTACCATATTACTTGGATGTTCTCTTCTCTCTCAGACACGCACAAGCGGTTATCAAGGATGCACATGGTGAGAAGGTGAGGCTCACAAGGGTGGGCAAAGGGAGCTTTACAGACGACTTGGAGAGTCTCGGTGTGAAGATCAAAAGATAGTACCATGGGTTCTTCACACGCGGTGAACCAATAAAGAGACCCATCTAAATGGACGGGTTTATGGTAACCATTGATCGGATAAGGAGAAGTTTCAGAGTTGGCCGCTAACATGAAGAATGCGTGTATCAGTCAAAGGAGAAACGTGCATTCTTGTCGTCACTTGAGTACGGAGAAGCCAGCTTGCTATCCGACGCCAGCTTGCTATTCTACTTCTATCTTTAACATATTCTCTTGCCTAGATGCTGGCGTATGCTAACTTGAGCATTAGGTCAAGAAGTTCTATTGTGTCTCTTGTATATAAAGCTAGTCTCTTTGTAAAGGTTTCTCAAGTTGAATGAAATACAAAGTATATTTTCATCCTCTTCAAATCTGTTAAGATCCACATGGTATCAGAGCACAGCTAGTAGATCCATGGCGGAATCTCAAGACTCTCTTGTCTCTCTTAGTATTTCTCATTGTGTTACCCTAAAGCTCTCTTCTTCAAACTATCTCCTATGGAAAACTCAGTTTGAGTCTTTTCTTTCCAGTCAGTCTCTCCTTGGCTTCATCAATGGGTCTGCTCCTCGACCATTACCGACGGTGTCTGTCAGAAACGGTGATGTCGTTACAGAGGAGGCTAACCCTGAGTTTGTCAAGTGGATCCGTAAGGATCAGTTGGTTATGGCGTGGTTGTTTGGTTCATTGATAGAAGAAGCTCTTCGGTCCGTTTATGGTCTTCAGTCAGCTCAAGAAGTGTGGGACAGTCTCGGTAAAAAGTATAACCGTGTCTCTGCTACAAGGAAGATGGATCTTCAACGGAAGCTCCAAGGTATGAAGAAAATTCAAAAGACGATGGCTGAATATCTTGGTGAAGTCAAAAGTGTGTGTGGCCAGTTAGACTCTCTATTGGTTGTCCTGTCATGGATCATGAGATGATATATGGTGCTCTCAGTGGTCTCGGAAAAGAATACGAGTCTATTTGTACTGTCATCGAGCACTCTATGGACTCTGTTCAAGAACTAAGCTTTGAAGATGCTGCCTTTAAGTTTGTTAACTTCGATGACAAGCTAAAGGTCTACAGTCAGCCTCCAGAAGTGTCTCCTCATCTTGCGTTCACTACAGATAGAGGGTATTCTAACAGAGGTCGTGGGTACTATGGCAATCGAGGCAGTCGTGGTTGTGGGTCTGGAAGGTCTGGTTCCTATTCCACAAGAGGACGCGGGTTCCATCAGCAGTTTTCAGGATCCAACTCCAACACTCGTCCTTAGTGTCAAATATGTGGTCGCTATGGTCATATTGCTCTTCGTTGTTACAACAGATTTGACCAAAACTTCCAGACTCCAGAGAATCAGCATCAGGCTCACACTGCAGCTAGACTAACAGATCAGCATCAACTCACGGGCCATGAGTGGTACCCTGATTCAGCTGCTTCTGCTCATATCACAAATGATGGATCGCAGCTGCAATCATTGAAACCTTATCTCGGCAATGATCAAGTCATTGTAGGAAATGTTGACTTCCTTCCCATCACTCATGTTGGCTCTGTTGCTCTCCAAACTCCTGCAGGTATATTATCTCTTCATGATGTGTTAGTGTGTCATGAGATAACAAAGTCCTTACTGTCTGTATCTAAATTGACAAAGGATTATCCATGTGAACTAACGTTTGATGATGAATCTGTACTCGTTAAGGACAAAATGACAAAGCAGGTTCTCACCAAAGGTCACAGGCATAAGGATCTTTACGTGCTAAAGGATGCCCGGTTCCAAGCTTTCTACTCCAACAGACAGCAAGCTGCGAGTGTGAAGATTTGGCACCAACGGTTGGGACATCCTCACATGGAAGTTCTTCAGCAGTTATCAAGAAATAAGTTTATAGTTATCAATAAGTACAGTACCTTGTCGGTCTGTGATTCATGTCAGTTAGGGAAAAGTTGTAAACTCCCTTTTCTATCTTCAGATTTTGTGTCTACAACTCCTCTTGAGATGATTCATTGTGATTTGTGGGGACCAAGTCCAGTTATTTCGACTCAAGGATTCAAGTATTATGCTATTTTTATTGATCATTACTCAAGGTTTACTTGGTTCTATCCTTTTCGACTCAAGGATTCAAGTATTATGCTATTTTTATTGACCATTACTCAAGGTTTACTTGGTTCTATCCTTTGCGTCTCAAGTCTGAGTTTCTATTAGTTTTTCTTCGCCTTCAGCAGCTTGTAGAGACTCAGTTTCAAAGTAAAATTCGTCAGTTTCAGTGTGATGGTGGTGGGGAGTTCATTAGCACTCAATTCCTCACTCATCTCGCAGCAGCTGGCATTAAGCAGTTGATCTCATGTCCCCACACTCCACAGCAAAACGGTCTAGCTGAGCGCAAACACAGATACTTAACAGAGCTAGGCTTCATGATGATGTTTAATGGTCGAGTTCCACCACAGTTGTGGGTAGAAGCTTTCTTTTCCTCCACCTCTCTAAATAATCTGTTGCCTTCCTCTGTTTTACCTGACAACAAGAGTCCCTTCGAAATGATACACAAGAAACCTCCTAACTACACTGCTCTGCGTGTTTTTGGCTGCAAATGCTTCCCCTCTTTGCGCCCATACATGCAGAATAAGATGGATCTGAAGTCTCTGGTTTGTGTATTTCTTGGTTATAATGAGAAGTATAAAGGATACCATTGTTTATACCCACCCACTGGTCGTGTTTTCATCAGGAAGCATGTCCTTTTTGATGAGCAATCTTTTCCTTTCAGTGATGTGTACAGCAGTTATCATGCCAAAAGCTCCTCTGCTTTGTTAAATGCTTGGCATGATGTGGTGCTTCGCAGGTCAAGTGAGACTATTTCTTGTGAATCACCACCTGAAGAAGTTCCATCCATACGGTCTACTGCTATTATTCCTCCTCCAGCAACTCCAGCTATGGTGACTCCTTCTTCTCTCTCGCCACCACCGCCTGCAACGCCTGTTTTTTCAAATGCCGACTCTGCAGATGATGTTGATGATAATGCTGCTCTGCCTCAGGTTGTTCAACAACTCCAACCAGTTCATGAAATGGTCACGAGAGCAAGAGCAGGAATACTTAAGCCCAATCCCAAATATGCTCTATTTACGGTTAAAGATGAGTTTGCAGAACCGAAATCTGTCAAGTCTGCTCTGAAACATCCAGGCTGGACTAAAGCTATGGGTACTGAAGTAGATAATATGAAGGAGACAGAGACGTTTGAGCTTGTTCCTCCGGCTGATGATCAGAACCCGCTTGGTTGTGGTTGAGTTTACAAGAAGAAAATAATTGATGATGGCACTGTTAGAGGATTTCGTGCTCGTTTGGTAGCCAGAGGAAATCAACAGGAACAAGGTATTGATTTTCTTGAAACATTCAGTCTAGTGGTCCGTACTGCCACCATTAGGACTGTTCTTCATGTAGTTGTTACAAAGAAATGGTCTTTGCGACAACTTGATGTGCAGAATGCTTTTCTACTTGGAGATTTAAAGGAATATGTTTGTATGGAACAGCCTCCAGGCTTTGTTGATCCTGATCATCCGGAGTATGTTTGGCAACTCAAGAATGCCATATATGGCCTCAAACAAGCACCACGTGCTTGGTTTGATAAGTTCAGTGATTTTCTGCTTGATTTTGGATTCCAGTGCAGTTTTCCGGACCCATCACTTTTCATTTATCATAAAGGAGGAGATGTTATCTACCTCCTTCTCTATGTAGATGATATAGTTCTTACTGGTAACAATGGAGTCTCTTGGAGCACCTGCTTCTTCGTCTTCAAGCACAATATGCGACTGATCTTCTCATCACTGCAGGAATGGCAGATTGTGCTCAGATGCCTACTCCTTTACCAATGAAACTAGACAAGGTCCCTGGTCAAGAGGAATTGTTTGCTGATCCTTCATACTTCCGTAGTCTCGCGGGAAAGCTTCAAAATTTAACTCTGACCCGGCCTGACTTGCAGTTCGCAGTGAACTTTATAATGTCAAAAGATGCATGCTCCAAGTATCTCAGATTTCAGTTTGTTAAAACGAATTCTTCGCTATCTTAAAGGCACTTTTGACATGGGTATTACTATCAAGTCCAACACTGACTCCACTTTGCTCTGTTACAGTGACAGTGATTGGGCTGGCTGCAAAGAAACCAGGAGGTCTACTGGAGGCTTCTGTATGTCTCTTGGTTCCAATGTCATCTCGTGGTCCTCTAAACGTCATGAGACTATCTCCAAATCATCGACTGAAGCGGAGTATAGGACCATGTCTATTGCAGCTTCTGAGATAGTGTGGTTACAGAACTTACTCCAGATCATGGGTCTTCAACAACATCGTACTCCTTTGCTCCTCTATGATAATCTCTCTGCAATGTGTCTTACCGCAAACCCGATGTTTCACAAGCGTACAAAGCACTTTGACATCGATTATCATTACGTGAGAGAGCGAGTCGCTCTCAAGGCATTGGAGGTCAAACATATACCGGCTTTGCTTCAGCTTGCTGACATCTTCACGAAATCCCTGGCTCAAGACCCGTTCTTCAAGCTGCGCGGCAAACTTGGAGTTTCCTTCCCTCCCACTCGAAGTTTGAGGGGGTGTATTAGACTAAGTGAGGCAAAGACTCCGCCTCTTACAGAAGGTTTTCCGAACGTGTCTGGGCTTGAGTTGAAGAATCACACGAATCCCATCAGGCCGACTGTAGTTTCAGAGTTAGCCGTTAACATGAAGAATGCGTGTATTAGTCAAAGGAGGAACGTGCATTCTTGTCGTCACTTGAGTACGGAGAAGCCAGCTTGCTATCCGACGCCAGCTTGCTCTTATACTTCTATCTTTAACAGATTCTCTTGCCTAGATGCTGGTGTATGCTAACGTGAGCATTAGGTCAAGTAGTTCTCTTGTGTCTCTTGTATATAAAGCTAGTCTCTTTGTAAAGGTTTCTCAAATTGAATGAAATACAAAGTATCTTTTCATCCTCTTCAAATCTGTTAAAATCCAATACAGGTTTGGATGAGTTATCCGACAATGGCTTGGTTAGGTTAGTAACTATAAAGATTCCAATTTATACATGTTTTGCTTTGAAAAGAAAATAGAAAAGAAAATCATTTTATAACTGGGACATTATTAGAATTTTTCAAGAGGTACTAGGCTATTTTAATTCTGTTATATTTAAAATAAAATCAGATTAAAAAAGGTAAACCAAATAAAAAACAAGACTATATATGATTATATTTTTTTCCAAACCGATAAAATTAAAATATTAAAATGTAAAACAAAATTCTATTTTAAGTAGATAGTTTTATATTTAAATTATAAATCTATGTGCATGGCGCATCAAAAACACAAGAATTGGAAAAATTATCTGAAAAAATTAGGTGGAAATATTTTAGTTACTTTCTCGTTAGAAACTATTAATTATGTTTTATAAATTCGTTTTAAAAAACAAGAATTGAAATAATAATCTGTAAAAATAATATTATTAATAATATTATCTATAATATGTTACAAAATAGTACATTATTAATGGTCAATAAATTTTTAACAAAATTAAAATCTTTTAAAATATCAAAACATCTTATACTTTAGAATCTTAATTTTTTTCAAAAATATCTTATATTATGAAATGGAGAAACTATTCAAGAAGAGCAAAATAATTGATATTTTTCCCTCTTTGTTTTGGTTAAATAAAGTGTTGAGATCTGTTTAGTTTTTTCTTATGTTTTTGGCTCAACTTGCTCTTATTTTCTCTAGGCATTTCTTCTTTGAGAAATTATTAAATTCAACATCTAGGATGAATCTTTAGGTTCATCTAACCTATGAATCATGCCAAGTCATATTCAGTTTTTGGAAGAATAAAATTAAAAAATTGAAAATATAATTATCTACCAGAAAAACGATAAACGTTAAAATTAATAACGCCATCGAACTCGCGGACTCAATGCCTCTTCTTCTTCTTTCATCCGGTACATAAAAGAAAAGTGTATGTGTTTATGATTTTCTTCTCCAATTCTTTGCTTTCTAATTCACCTTGGACCAGCCAACGAAAACAAAAAACTTGACACTCTAAACCCTAAACCCAAGGGTTAATCCTAAACCCAAAGGTTAAACCTAAACCCAAGGGTAAACCCTAAACCCTTAGATTTAAAGTTTAAAGGTTTTAGGATTTATGATTTTGTTATAGTTAAAGGGGCGAAGATACAACATGAATTTCTGCTTTTTGTTGTAACTCTTAACAGAGAAATTCTTAGGTAATCGATGATGATGAAGAAGAAGCGTCGTTAAATTTGTTGTTTTCCTTTTTTATTCTGTAGATAATTTTACCTTTTATTTTTAACATTTTTTTTTTAAAATAAAATATGAATTGTCAATTTATTATTAATTAAGTGAATCTATAGGTTCACCTTTTACAAGGTGAACCTAAGAACGTTTTTTTTTTACTAAATTTTTGCATTAAAAAAGTGTCATGAAGACAACCCATTCTGATTTTTACATAACAATCTCAATACAAAATAAATTAGCCTGAACCATATACATAAAAGAGTTGGGCCTCATGAGATAGTCCATTCCTCTCATTTGCTTTAGCTACTTTAAGTTACTCTAATACTAACCAATCAAATCTTTATATTATGAACAAATAATCATACAACGTATTCCTTAAAATAGACATCTAATCTATTAATTTAGGATTCTGTTTTATCTACTACTAGATTGTGACCCGCGCGGATGCGCGGAATTATTTATATTTATAGTTTAATTTCTTTCATTAAATTTTTATGAATTGATAATAATTTATAAATTTTGGTTCGTGTACAGATGGTGTTTTGTTTTTTTTGGTTTCCGTTCGTTTGTGGATTTTAGATTTCAGTTCATGAAATATAGTAATAGTTTGGTTATTTTATGAATTTGGATTTTGTTATTTTGGTTCTTGATTTAGTTCAAATAAGAATGTTAGAAATCTGATAACATTTTGAGTTTAATTTGAATAAAGGAACCTGAATATGGATATGGAATTTTGGATTTTGATTCTGATTTAGATAGCTATATTTTTTGTTACATTTTTCTGGTTTTCTTTTTTTAGATTTTTATATTTTCATTATTTTTAGGTAATCGGTATATCTGAAAGTTATATACCAAATTAAAATATAAATTAATTTTGTACTTTTGTGTAATAAAAATAAACTATATAATCAACAGTTGTGATCAGCATATATTACATATCATTTTGAAATAGTAAATATTTTTAGTATAAATAGAAATTAGGTAACTATCCTTTTGGTAAATGTTGATATATATTGGTAATTGTTCGAATTAATTATGAGAAAATGGATTTAAAATAGTGTTGTTATGAGGAAGTTATATAAGTTTTAATAAATTTAATATAGTTGTAAATATAATATAAATAATTTGCGTGAACCCGCAAGTGTGAAATTAGGCTTGGGAACTATATTTGATATCCGAACTCGTATCCGAACCTGATTCGGAAAACCTGAACCAAAATCTAAATTGAAATAGCAAAATATCCGAACGGGTATTGAATTAGCGGAGATTGGATATACGAATCCGAATGGTAATACCCAAACCCGAATAGATATCTGAATATCACCGAGCATATATATATATACTTAACTTTATATTTCTATTTTAAGTCTCTTATTTTATTTAAAATATTTATATTTAAGCTAAAAAGATTTTAAAATCATAGAATATATATATAATTACGGACAAAGTGATTTATTACTCACTTAAAATGTGTGTCAAGCTTTTTGTTATATGCGTAACAAAAGTTACATCAAAATTTTAAAACAATAAAAAATTAATGGTTTTTAGTTTTAAAAGATTATCTCCAAATCCATGAATTCAATCTATCAAAAAAAAAATTAAAAATCGGTTAAGTGAAAGTTATATTAACTATATAAGAAACTGAGAAATATTTTTTTTTTCAAAATGTAAATATCCGAACCCGACCCAAAATAATCGAACACGAATTAAAAATATCTGAACCGATCCAAGATACAGAAATACTCGAACGAACTCCTATACCAAGATAACCAAAAATACTAAATCTCTAATCCGAACCTTAACGGATATCTGAACGCCTATCCTTGTCCGAAATACAGCACCAGGTTCTTGAAAAGGGTCAGTTAACATATGAATCCGCTTTAACATACTCTATGTATTACATAACCGAATTCATTATGTTTGAACTTGACATGCCATATTATATAACTTTAATGAAACGTGGTTTAAGGCGAGTGATAGGAATTATAGGAAGTAGATGACAGAAAAAGAACTAAATGAAAATGATAACCGATGTTTGATTTAATCAAAGTCGGTTTAAGTTAATTATTTTTGGTCTATATTAAGTATAAAGGAGTGCGAGGGTGCATATTAAAGGGATTGTTATAAATAAGTCCAATAAGTCCAAATTTAAATGACAACTTGCAATGGTAGATAAAAATAGAACCCTAAATTAATAGATTAGATTGGAAGTTGTTATTTAAACTTTATACCCTTTAAAATTGTTACTAGGCTACTTAAATTTTGGACCTTTACATGTTTGTTATAACATTATCACTACTTAAATAATGCAACCAGTCTACTTAAAGTAAACCAACATCGCCTAATAAAACTAAACCGATGTCATATTCGGATATTCCGAAACTAAACTAAAATTAAACCTTCGGTCACTAGAAGAACAATACAATACACGACTCTTCTTATAACATGTCTTAACCACTGATTTTAATGGGACATCAAGTTAATATAGATGATCTTCTTTGCTCCTCTTCAAATCACTAATTGTAATATAACAAAATATAAATAATTCATATTTTGTCCATCTTTCATCATACTAAATTATCATATATTATATAAGTATAAATTACAAAATATATGGACTTACATAGAATACATATCTGACAATCATATACCATAATAATTTTATAAATAATTTTTATAATGGCAGTTTTTATATATTTGGTCATCTATAACATAGACCAATACATTTATATGACTTCCGTAGTATCATTTTATTTTTACATGATATATAATAATAAAATTTTAATAATTTACCATTATATATTATTTATAATTTAAAATATCTTTAATGTAGATAATATATTTATTGTTACACAGAATTCTATCTATACCAAGATTTTGGTAAATGGGAATATACCTATGCTAAAATAAACTAATAAGTAAAATTGTGTATATCTTCTTAAATAATTCATTTAAAATATATAATATTAAAAAGAAATCATTTAAAAAATTGTTAGACCTATCTAAAATAATTAAATCTATAATACTAATTTATAATCCTTTTTGAAATTGAGACCTATTGAATATGTTGTAGCTTAACTAAACCAAAAATCAAATTACTAAACACAAATAATACCCAAATTCATAACTCATCGACAGTTTTTATATATCTTGAACCAAAACCAAAAACTACAACCGAGCTAGAAGCGAACCGAAAACTGAACACCCATGAGGAAATATATTTGTGAACAAACAAATATTTTTAATAATATTGATTAACAAAATATAATTCCACACTTTTAAAGCGTGGGTCGTATCCTAGTTTATATTATTTCGTAGACATTCTGATGCAGCGTATGCATCTATGTGGACCATGAGCTTGGTATGGTTTATGTGTTAATAACGTACTAGGTAGAGACATGCGCCTTGCGCATGATGAGAATATCTGAAAATAATTAAATTTATTTAACATTTTTGTTGATAATCTCCACATCCCTCTTTTCTGTTCAAAAAAGCAAACAAAGCTCCGTTTAGTGATATGTTTATCTGCGGATGGTAGAAGTACACTATGTGAAAGGCGTAAAGGAATATTTCCAAAAGAAAGTCAAAGTGGGTGATTGGTTTGGTTGTATCTCTTTATTTTAGTTTTATTTATTTTTAAATCACTAAATTTTACCAATCATGTTGTAACTTTATTTTTAAAAGTTAAAACATACAAAAAAATTCTATTAACTTTTATCAATCATGCTTTAGCTTTATTTTTAAACATACATCAATAAAATTAAAGCAATTTTTTCTTATCTATTTTAGATAAAAACCCTACATCTTTGTTTTATATGATGTAGAAACGGTAAAAATGAAAAAAATTACCTATTATATCAAATAAATTAGATAATGATAGTAAAAACATTTATAGAAATTTTAATTTAATTTTGTGTGTTTTTAAAAAATTATTGAAATATTTTAAATAACAAAAATATTATTTACATATCACATCTTAAATGAGAGTAAACTTTGATAATTTATAAAAAAATCATTAATATAAAGTATTTTAGTTGATAAAAATAATTATTTTATATATAAACTACATATTTTATTTTGAAATATCTATAACATATAACTTACATCTACAAAAAATTTAACTATAGCAAAAATCTCTGCAGAAAAATCTGAAGTAAAAACTCTACAATTACAACCAACTTACTTACAGCTAAATTTTTACACCTAAATTTTTACAGCCACAGTCGAACCAATCATCACCATCAAGTATCTAATTTATTAAAATAGAGTCATATTTAAAATTTACCATGACATGTTTTAAATTTGGACATATTGAACATGTGATTAAATACAAAAACATGCTTCTTATGTAATTTTGTACTAAGATAGACATCCGCCTTTCGGATGATGAGTTTAAATTACAACGTGAAAATGACCAAATTTTCTATAAATATAGTATAAGAATAACAAAATTGAAAATATTTAAAATGTATTACTGATTTGTTATTTAAATATGTGTGGATATATTCAGAAAGTGTATAAAAGCATGATCAATTTGGGTACAGAATTTTTAAGTATCATCTCGAAAGAAAAATTAATGTTGTTTTATTGAATAACTTAATTTCTAAGTTGAATAGGACAAATGAAAAGTCCAAAAAAAAAACATGAATTATTTTTAGTGTTGACTTGAAGTTTTGAGTCATATTTTTAAAAATATCATTAATAATTTAGTTTATATCACTTAAATGTGAATATATTCCATATTTTTGTTAAATTAGTTAATTAGTTAATTAATTTATAATTTATAATGTCTTACCTAAAACTAAAATATTAAACATTTATATATATATATATATATATATATATACATACATATTCAAATAATCAAAACTCATTTATACAAATGGAAATAAATGAAATTTATTTTCTAGAGTTTAAATGTAAGTAAAGCTGAAAAATTGAAATGTCAAAAGAAATATAACTTATGAAAAAAATATTTATATTTATACTGAAAACCCTAATTTTAGAAACATTATTAAAATTCGAATTTTACATTACTAAAATTTGAATTTTACTTTAGAAAAATATATTTTATAAAAATCATTACCACTACGCATTTCGTAGAAAACTTCTTAGTTGCCTATAATTAGTTTGCAAGTATAATATCTCATTTATGGTGACCGGTGTAATTGTTCTACTCAAGATATATACGCTTAGAATTGCATAAATATTGCCTCTATTTACGTTATTTTATTTATGGAAACTTGAAAGCTAATATCTTATTTCCTGGCGTGACCATGTTAAAATCAATGATTGGATCATTTTAGGAAATGATTTGGGGCTAAATCCTCTATATATTAATCGTGGAACATTACAACATGTTTTGTAACCACGTGTCATCACTAGGATGATTCTCATAAATCCTTAGAAAAATATGTTGGTTCATATAAATATATTATACTTTTTATTAAACTAATTATCATATTAATTAGTAGTCTTAATTTCTTTCCTTAAATAAAGCTACGAAATTACCTAATATGATTAACGTATATATGACAATTAATCATTATAAATCAAAAAAATTGATAAAAAAATTTGTATCCTCTACATTTTATTTTAATTAATATCATAAAAAAATCACTTAAACATATTTAAAAAATAGTTTTTTTCATATATGTTATATTTTGAATTTTTTTAAAACGTCTATAAATTACCAAAAATTGTAAGATGTTATTAAGATGATATTTTTTAGAACGGAACCTGATCCGAAACAAAATATTTCGGATATCGAATATATCGAAACCAGATTTATATACTTAAATATATTAATTATTTTTATAATTTAATATCTAAAAGAATATACAAAATATATAAAATGTTATTAAGTTGTCCAAAATACTTGAAAATATTTACAAATAGTTAAAAATACATGATTAAAATAGTTAAATGATATTCAAAATACCAATACTTCAAATATCTATTGATTTCTTATCCGAATATTGAAGCTAACCAAATTTTATGTTATGTTTAAGTATTTTAGCTTGTATTATACACATTTATATGTTATAAATAATTTTTTATTTTTATATTTTGAGAAATTTAAAGTATATACGAATTTTATTTTTTTTTAAAATAAAATGAGTTATCTGAGTCCAAACCCAAACCGAACCCGCATATCCGAACCGGATCGAACTCACAAAAAATCGAAACATAACTGAACCAAACCAAACCAAACTGAACCAAATGATATCCGAATGTCCACCCCAAATCAAATGTAAAAAAAAAATCTTGATAACAAGATGCATTCTAATTGTAATATTTCAATACAACATATTTTAAAAAAACTCACTCCGCGCATGGCGCGGATTATCATCTAGTTAAATATTATATATTGCGCATGCCCACATATTAATTGGTTTATGTTATAACTTATAATGCACTAACAAAATATGTAATATAAATACCAATGACAATTATTGTAAATTTTCTAGTAATTAAAGGTCTAACAATTAACATGGTTGAGGAGGTCTCTAAGTTTGACACATAAGCTAAAATGGCATAGTTGTTATTAATCTACTAATTTAAGGTTAGTCTTAAAATTTGTTTCTCTTTTAATAATTAATTAATAAGAGGAAGAGGATTTAATTAATTTAATTACTGTATTTGTTTGAATTCTTTTAGGCTAGAATACAGAGATACTGATACGATCTTGTTTGCTTAGAGTTAGGCCTCGATTGGTACAACAGATGAAGAAGCAGTAGCAGAATGCTGTAGAAGCAGTATGCTGCAAAAGCTGTATGATCTCATTAAAATTTTTAATAAAGTGATTGGTAGAGCAGTAGTATTATACAATTTTAAAATTATCATAAAAGTTAGTATATAATATATTTATTTTAAATAATCTATTTTAAATTATAATATATATTAATAATATATTTATTATTAAAAATAATGAATCTTATTTAATTTTATAAATTAAATTAATTTTTAAATGTGAAATGGTATTATTAAAAAAAATCTATTTAAAAATAAAATTTATTTCTGGATATATAAATATTTTTGATATTGTTAAATAAAATACAAATAAAAAATAATTTATATATAATCATCATAATTTATTTATTGGTTGAGCAATAAATGATCCATATATAATATTATCATAAAAATAATCTATGACATATAATTTATTTATTTATAAATAATATAATGTGTTTATTTTATAATATATAAATATATATTTGTTTTATGTTTTTTTATCAAAAATAATGAATGATATGTGTAATTATATAAATTTTATTATATTTTAAATGTGAAATTTTGTTATTTTCCAAAAAAATAAAAAAATTAATCACAACTTTTAGTTTTTTTCGAATATATAAATTTATTTTTGATTATAAACATAATTTTATATTATTAAGCACATATAAATTAATAATATAAAGTTATTTTTGAATTTATCTATATTCTAAATGCAAATGCTCTTCCAAAAGCTTCATATGAAAGCATTGAACAAAGAGCATTTGGAGAGCATTAGCATCATATAAATGCTTTTCTAAATGCTTTTTTTGTGATCAATATTGATTGGATAATAGAGAGCATAATGCTAATGCTAATACTCTACCAATCAAACCCTTATTAAGTTTGTTCTATATCTTTGTAAAAACCATTGATTATTGAATATGTAAAGAAAATCTAGAATTTTAAGTTCATCTTAATCTTTTTTGGTATTTTCGCAATTAACAGCTATCAAGAATCCTCGTTTGAGGAACAATTCTTAGGAACAATTCTTAGGAACAATTCTTAGGAATCAACGATAATTGAATTCTTGTCGAACAAATATTACTCTTAGAATCAACGAGCTTCGAACCTATCCAACTTGACGCTGAGAGAGTTTCTCTAAATTACCACAAAACTAAAAGTGATCTCAGTTTTGGGTAGTTTAAAATTTATATGTGACATTACTAAAAGAAAAACATAATAAATTTGTGAAACTGCCGTATTTTAAACTTGTGAGCTGTGTGACCAGGGTTAAATCCATAAAGTAAAAGTTGTACATGCAAAATGTCATAAGATTTTGGGGTCTCAATTACAAAAGGTTTTTTTTACTATAATAGCTTGTGAGCTTGTATATGTTATCGAGGTTTTGGGTTCAATCCTTTGAGGGGCAGTACTTTTATAGTTGTGATTTAGGTGTTTGATTTTTTAAAGTGAGCTAAATTTGTAAGGACCTCGTCCAAGCGAGTGTGTCTTGTCATCAGCCATATGTTTCAATATCATTCCACGAGATCACTCCTAGCAATGATATTCATTGGACCAACGTATTACTAAAGGTTGAAGCATATGGTTGATGATACGCTCACAGACGAGGTAATGTGAAAATATTAACAAGACAACCGGCTGAAGGATGGTTCCGCGATGGTGTCTGCGTTTTGGAGAAATGGAGCGCGATTGCATGATTGCGCATGGTGCTGCTAACTTTCTGAAAGAGAGGTTGTTTGATCAGAGCGATTCGTATAGGGTACATGTGTGTAGCCTGTGGGCTTATTGCCATTGCAAAGCTGAAGAAAAATACTCATTTGTCTGATGACATGTTAGCTCTACTAATCTATTTGACCGGTTCACATTCCATATACTAGCACATTACTGTTTCAAGAGCTCATGTCAATGGCAATTACGCCACAAATGCTTACTGAAACCTGAAATCAGATAAAGCTGAAAGTGAGGAGCTTTCTTGTTCTCTTGGGTTGTATCATTTGAGACGAAACTAAAATCCAAAATTGTGTATCGTTTATGATGTATTAATTCAGAAACTATTAACTACAAATTAAGGTATATGATAGTAATTATAAGTTATTATTATATTAAGGGCAGGCTTAAAACATTTGATAAACCATGGACGAATTTCTAAAATAAGCTCTCCAACATATAAAAAACATGCTACTTTTATAATATTGCTACTACAACAAAAATACTAAACAATAATTTGTTGATGGCAAAAACAATGTTTAAGAAAAGAAACACACAAATAAAATAAAGATTTTTGATTCGGCCAATTCATCTTTCATTTAATTATCAAGATTATTCCAATACATAGGATCATATATATCGATGAATGAGCATTTTTTGTTCATGAAAATTCAAACCTTCAACATTAGATTCATCTATCATGCTAGTCAAATTACTAAAACTATAATCAAAATGATCATTTGAGTTTATACGATATTAGGTTTGAATGAATACTTTATTAAGACTAATACAGAGTATTTATACAGAGTACAATCTAGGGTATATACTGTATTATGTTGTATTTACACAAAGATCCTTTTAGGATAACTATATTGCCTTATACGTCCCCTCAAGATGGAGATACTGTAGTAACTCCAATCTTGTTGCATAGATTTTGAAATGGAGTCCTTGCGAGTGGCTTGGTTAGTCCGTCGGCCAACTGATCATGGGTGGAGACATGAGATACACGAAGCATGCCGTTTTGTATTTGCCCTCTGACGAAGTGATAGTCCAGTGCGATGTGCTTCATTCGAGTATGGAAGACCGGGTTCTGGCAGAGATATGTTGCTCCAATGTTGTCACAGTACACTGTAGGTGCAGATGATAAGCTTACACCCAATTCCGTCAGGAGCGAGCATATCCATCGTAGTTCTGCAGAAGTATTAGCAACAGCTCTATATTCTGCTTCCGTAGATGATCTCGCAACGCCTTTTTGTTTCCGTGAAGCCCAAGAAACCGGATGAGATCCAAGATAGACGATGTAGCCATTGGTAGAGACGTAGTCGTCGGAGTCCCCTGCCCAATCTGCATCAGAGAATGCATGGAGAGGTGCCTGAGTCTGCTTGCGAAGGAAGATGCCATGACTGAGTGTTCCCGACAGATATCGGAGGAGTCGTTTGACCGCAAGCCAGTGAGCTGTAGTTGGAGAGTGCATGAACTGAGAGAGTCTATTGACTGCATAGGAGATGTCTGGCCTTGTCAGCGAAAGATATTGCAGGCTTCCGACCACTTGCCTATACTCACGGGGGTCAGTGAGAGGTGTACCGGTAGTGAGAGTTAGTTTTGGCGATGATGCCATTGGAGTACTAACCGGTTTCGAGTTTAGCATGCTGGTCTTGGTGAGAAGGTCTGTGACATACTTGCGTTGCATTAGGTGCAGTCCTTCGTTCGTCCGGATGGCTTCTATACCGAGGAAGTAGCTCAAGTTTCCCATATCTTTAATAGAGAATTTCTTGGCAAGAGTGTCTATCACTTGTTGTACTAGCTGCGACGATGTTCCTGTGACCAAGATATCATCAACATACACAAGTAGATAGACAAAATCAGAGCCCTTGCGTAGTATAAGTAGAGATGTATCCGATATGCGAGTTGTAGAACCCAGTCGCTAGAAGAAACTTTTGCAGCTCAGAGTACCATGCTCGTGGCGCTTGTTTGAGGCCATAGAGTGCTTTCCTGAGACGGCAGACCTTAGTCGGATTGTCTCTGTCAACAAAGCCAGGTGGTTGACTGATAAATACTTCTTCGTTGAGGTGACCTTGGAGAAAAGCTGTGTTGACATCAATCTGTCGAATAGGCCAAGATCTATTAACTGCTAACCCAAGAAAAATCCGTATCGTTGTTGGTTTGATGACCTGGCTGAATGTGTCTGTATAATCAACACCTTGTTGTTGATGATAACCTTTGGCCACGAGTCGCGCTTTGTAGCGATCTATCTCTCCATTAGGATGGTACTTGATGGTAAAGATCCAGTGACAACCAACTATATTCATTCCCTCACATGCTGTTTCCAAATCCCAGGTATGATTCTTTACTTGCGAGTTAGCAGCTCGCCATTTCGGATGCTTCATTGCTTGTTGCCAAGTTGTTGGGACCCAATGAGGATCATCTTGTAGATTGACGGTGAGGTTGTAGCGTGATGTTGGTTTGAGGATGTTATTCCTGGATCTTGTCGTCATCGGATGACGTGTTTGTGGGTTCGTCGACGTCGTCGCAGGTATCATTGCAGGGATTGTTGCCGGAGCTGGTGCAGGAGCGGGGGCCGTTTCTGTAACTGGCGGAGCTTGTGCTGGTTCTGAGTTCCCTTCTGGTATCTCTGTTTGTGCTGGTTCTGCCGCAGGAGACGGTTGTGTCACAGTAGGCGAAGTCACAGAGCTCGGGAGTGAGCTCTCCGTAGTCAGCGACGGTGATTGTACGAGTGGTGGCGTTGAGTGGATGGTGGTATGGGGGTAAAAGATAGGTGTCGGGGTTGGGGTTTCAGGTTGAGGAGGTTGTGGCTGGTTGCGCAGGAGTTGATAGGGAAACTGGGTTTCATTGAATCTGACATGGCGTGAGGTGTAAACGCGATCAGAGACAGGGTCTAAGCACATGTAAGCGCTCTGGGAGAGTGAGTATCCGAGAAATACACATGGAGTAGATCGGTTCTCTAGCTTGTTTGGAGCATATGGCCTGAGCCAAAGATAACATAGGCTTCCAAAAATTCGGAGTTTGCCATAGTTTGGGGTCGTTTTAAAGAGTCGCTGGTATGGGGATTGGTTATCAAGGATAGGAGTGGTGAGACGGTTAATTAGGAACACAGCTGTGGCAAAAGCTTCAGGCCAGAAGGTTAATGGCATCTTTGCAGTAGTCAAGAGAGACAAGCCAGTTTCAACAATGTGTATGTGCTTTCTCTCCGAGAGACCATTGTGTTCGGGTGTATGGGGTGGGGTTGTAAGGTGGGAGATACCGTTTGCAGCAAGGTAGGATCGCATGGCTATATACTCGCCTCCGTTGTCAGAATATAAGTGTTTGATTTTGGCATTGAATCGAGTTTCCACGAGGGGTTTGAAGTCGGTAAATATGGCTTTTACTTGAGATTTGGCAGTGAGGGGGAATAACCAAGTATATCGGGTGAAATGGTCAACGAAAACAAGGTAATATCTCTGGTTTTTGTTTGAGGCGATAGGTGATTGCCACACATCAGAGAAGAGGTATTCAAGAGGTTGGGAAGATTTGATTGAGCTTTGATGAAAGGGTAACTTATGAGTTTTATTCAAAAGGCATTCATTGCAAGGAAAAACAGAGGAAGTAGTGTTTAAGCAAGGCAAAGAAAATCTGGAAACAACAAATTTGAGAGTAGATAAAGAGGGGTGGCCAAGCCGGTTATGCCATCGATCCATGGTTGCTTTAGTATCTGGGTAGGTTGCATAGGCTGATGGGTTTAGGACAGGCTTTGGCCACTCGTACATATCACCCTTCGTTCGACCTTGAAGTAGCTGCGCCCCCGAGCTGAGATCCTTCACCTGAAAGTGAGCAGGAAAGAATTCAACCGAAACCTTATTAGTATCGCATAATCGTTTGACAGATATTAAGTTCTTGTTGGCTTTAGGAACACATAGGATATCATCTAGTTTGAGTTTACGAGATGAAGTAGGGATAGACATAGAACCAGTATGCGTAATGGACATGGTAGAGCCATCCGCGATTGCCACTTCTTCTCCTCCATGATAAGGTTGATGAAGTGCCAAATTGTTAAGATCAGCCGTCAAATGATGTGTGGCGCCACTATCCAGGAGCCACGGGTTGACGTTATATGGTGGAGCAGCAGCATAGTTCGCTCGTGGTTGCCAAGGGTGAGCAGGATTTGGGTATTGCGGAGGGTGAGCTGAGGCGCTTCCCGGGAGCTGAGTACAGCGACGAGCGCTGTGTCCATAGACGCCACAGAGTTGGCATTTGCCGTGATAGCCACGAGGCGTGTTCTGCTGAGCGTTCTGATACGGAGGTGCAGGGAACTGTTGCTGTTGTTGCCAGGTTTGGTTCCCGCGATAGCCTCCTCGCCGTGAGTTGTTGGACTTGTTGGACCCTCGATAGTTGGTGTAATGCGCCGAGACAGGAGCATTAGGAACCGGAGAATGAGCCGACTGCAGTTTGGTCTCCTGATTGATGAGTTTCTCGTGTAACTCAGCGAGTGAAGGAGCTGTGTCTCGGCTTTCAACTTGATCAACAATGGTTTTGTACTCCTCAGGAAGACCCCGAAGTACCTTCTCTATCTGATCCTCTGGATCCAGCGGTTTTCCTAGTATCGCTAGTTGATCAAATCGTGTAGTGAGGCCCTGAAAGAAGTCATTAATTGACTTGTTTCCTTTGGTCCAGTTCTCAATCTGCTGCTTCACTTGCTTGACATGGCCTCGAGTTGGTTTGGCATAAGTGGAGGTGAGAATCGTCCAGATCTCCGCAGAGGTGGTAGTAGTCGAGAGAATCGGTTGGATTGATGTGGTTATAGCACCCAAGAGTCCGCTGTATATCAGCTTATCCTGGCGTTTCCACATGACGAAAGCAGGGTTCGGTGTGACACCAGCATCGGTGGTGATGGTCGCCGGAGGAACAACGACAGATCCGTCAACATAGCCGGCCAAGTCATAGCCGTCGATAGGGGTGGGCACTTTACCCGATATCCGAAGTGGCACCCGAACCCGACCCGAAAAACCCGAACCGAAATCCGAATCGAAGTAGTAAAATACCCGAACGGATATTAAGTTAGGAGAGATTGGATATTCGAACCCGAACGGGTAATACCCGAACCCGAATGGATATCCGAAAATAACCGAACATATGTATACTTACCTTTATATTTCTATTTTTCATCTCTCATTTTATTTAAAATATTTATATTGATGTTAGACATACTTTAAAATCATATAGTATATATATAATTATGGAGAAAATAATTTGATATTCATTTAAAATGCATGTTAAACTTTTTATTTCATGTATTAACCAAAGTTACATCCAAAGTTTTAAAACAATAGCCAAATTAATATTTTTATTTTGGAAATGTTATCTCCAAATCTATTAATCATTCAATCTATAAAAAGAAAAAAAATCAGTTAAGTAAAATCTATATTTTTAAATATAAAAAACTTTAAAAAAGAAAATTTTATTTTTATTTCTTTTAAAATCTAAATATCCGAACCCGATCCGAAATACCCGAATCCGAATTAAAAATACCCGAACCCGATCCGAAGTTCAGAAATACCCGAACGGGTATTATACTCCTATACCGAAATACCCGAAAATCCGAAATACCCGATCCGAACCCGAACGGGTATCCGAACGCCCACCCCTAGCCGTCGAGGAGGGCATGTACCTGACGATTCCACATAAGGAAATTGGTCGACGTGAGCTTCGTCACGTTCGTCATATTGACGTTCAAAAGAGAAGGAGTAGTCGAGACCGGAACTGTCTCGTGAGCAAAGGTTTGGGTGTTTGAGTTTTCAGACATCGTTAGGAAGAAGACGATGAAAAATTTTGAAAATTTGATGGCGGCTTGCTAAAGCTCTGATACCATATACGATATTAGGTTTGAGTGAATACTTTATTAAGACTAATACAGAATATTTATACAGAGTACAATCTAGGGTATATACTGTACTATGTTGTATTTACACAAAGATCCTTTTAGGATAACTATATTGCCTTATAGAGTTCGTACTATTATCCTTAATTGAAGATTCATTTTGACTTCCAGAAAGTTTCCTTATAAGCTGTCAGTCCCTTTTGCTTATATTTATCTGAATTTGCTAAGACATTCTCATCGTAGAGAGACTCTGCTAGGGGTAAACCATCTGTAACCCTTATAATCAAACTCAACTTCTCCATCTTTTGAATCCCAAACGCATTCAAAACAATCATGAAAGCTCAACTTTGTTTCAAAAAGCACTGATCTTTCTCTCTTATGACGAATCTGATTCCAAAATCCATAATCCGAACATTTGAAAATTAGAAAACTTGATCATAAAAAGTTGAACGATACCATCATAAGAAGCAACTCAGATCTCTATATATCTGGAAAGCAAAATGTAAGCTGAAACAAAAATCAAGAAAACTATTAGTTATCATGATATTAAGTCATAATACATATATTAATAACTATTAATAAAATGATTATGCATGTATGTGCGGGCAAAACACCTAGTAGACACAGTTATAATTACTTTTTTAACAAAATTCGGTTTTGTTATTAATCTTTTGCAATTATCTTTTGTTTAAGATTTTAAAATGGAAAACTGTTATTAGACAATAATTATAATTATTTTTTAACAAAATTAATTAGTTTGTTTTTTAGCTTAGTAAATATATTTTTAATTTAAAAATAAAAATCAATATAATCTTTTACTAATTATTTTTTAAATCTTTTATGTTTCTGATTTAAAAAAAAAGAAAATTTCTAGAAAATTACTATTAAGTAATTTTTATAATTAATTTCACTATTAAATCAAATTTACAAAAATTTGTTCAAAAATATTTTTAGTATATACATTTTAATCATTATATATCTTAACACATGCACAATATTAAAAGGAAAAATACTATCATATAATCTTTTGTAATTATCTTTTGTTTAGGATTTAAAAATGAAAATTTACTATTAGACAATATTATAATTATTTTTTTAACAAATTTGTTTTTGTTATTAATCTTTTGCAATTAAAAACGGAAATTACTATTAGACAATAATTATAATTACTTTAAAACAAATTATTTTATTAACTTAGTAAATTTATTTTTAATTAAAATTAACTATTTAAATATTAGTTGATTATTCATAAGAAATATATTTTAAATAATTATTCTACAAATATTTTTGATTAGGATTTAAAAAGAAACTACTATTAAACACTCTTTTACACTTTTCCTATATTTAAGATTTTTAAAAAGAACAATTACGATCAAATAATATTTTACAATTATCTTTTCTTCATGATTTTAGAAAAGGAAATTATTATTAAATATATTATCTTATAAATCTCTTTTTTCTTTAGAATTTTTAAAGGGACTTTTATAAAAACTAAAATTAAATAATTTGGAAATTCATTTTTTCAAAAAGAATTCCATATTTTCTTAGTATATATATATTTTTAATCAAGAAATATTCTAACACATGTCATAGTATTGAAAAGAAAATTACTATCAAATAGTTGATTACATTTAAATTCTGTTTAGATTTTAAAAATGAAAAATTAATATTAAACAATATTTGTAATTAATTTTAACCAAAATAATTTAACTATCTTAGTATATTTATTTTAAATTATGATATAGTTTAACACATATCAAATTTTTAAATATAACTGTCTTATGTCACAATCATATTAATTAGTAACTTTAAAAAATCAAAATCAATATACTTTTTTACAAATTATTTTTTAATCTTTTTTGTTTAGGATTTTTAAAACTAAAATTTCAAAAAGTTACTATTAAATAATTTTATATAATTACTTTTCATATTAAATAAATTTTAAATTTATTTCTTCAAAATTATTTTGGTATATATATTTTAATCATTATATATTTTAACACATGCACAATATTCAAAAGAAAAATACTATTATATAATATTTGCAATTGTCTTTTGTTTAGAATTTTAAAAATGAAAAATTACTATTAGACAATAATTATAATTAGAATCTGAAACATTCAAATCTCAAAAAGATATTGTAGCAAACATGATCTAACTCCTAATATGTATTCAAAATATATTAAGATATATTGAACATCTAAAATACTTATCTATTATATGAAGGTTGGTGGTTCCATTATATGAATGTTAATGGTTGAAGGTGGCTGTTGAATCTTGAAATATTTAGATTTAGATTTTGTTTTCATTAAACAATATTTATCATTTCATGGGAACTTGGTTTTCGTTTAATGCTTTTATTTTTTTGGTTTTATTTTTTATCAATAAATATATTTCTTTTTCGTTTGATTTTGAATGATCACGGTTGATGTTCCTTTATTATTTTGAATCGATTTTACTTATGTTTTGGTTACAAAAAATGTTCAAAGCATGTATTTTAACACGAAGAACCGATTTTACTTATGTTTTGGTTACAAAGTAGGTACAATAAAGTATTTTAAAACTGAAAAATCGATTGGGACCCAAATACGAAAGTACATTGGGTTATACCGGTTCTTTGAAGATTTATTAACCTCGACCCCACCCCGATAGAATCCGAACCGGTCTCGAAACGAACTTTCAAAAAATCCGAATGGAGGTGATTTTGATAAACCCGAAAAACCTAAACCCGATTGGATAAAATCGAAACCCGATTGGAACCCCGAATGCCCATGCGTAGATGGACCTAAAGACTCGAATATAGGATTTTAAAAGTAATTTTTATGTGCATAGCTCAAATTGAAAATGATTTAATGACAAATTATTAAAGTGACAAAATTCAGTTGTAATAAGTTATGTGAAACTCCGGAAAACCCACTAGTATATATAATTTTATCATTGTTGAAAAATGAAGGTTTCACATTCACGCATTCAGAACAAGTGGAACGGGCCAGAGAGAAGAGAGAGAAAACGAGAGAAAAGGAGAAAAGAGAAAGAGGGTTTCGATCGTAGCTCTTTTGCTTCCGACCGGCGTACGTGGGTTCCCTCAGCCACGGTGTCGGTCGGAATCGTAGTTTAGTTGTCTAGTTTACTTTATCTAGTTATTTAAGCGGCACTGCGGTCTTTATGGGCGGTTATCGTTTTGGTTCCCGGGAGACGGTGGTTCAACCATCGCGTTTTCTCCAGCGTTTGACTCTGGGGCCGAGCCGTACCCTCTTCGGTGGTGGTCTCCGGCTTCTGGTTCTCGTGGAAGTTTTCGAGCTGTACGAAAAGGGTGCCCTTACTGTGGTTGGTGGCCGGGATAGGAGGAGATCTCGAAGTTTTCGATGGAAGCTCTCTTAGTCTCAGGCCTCGTGGTTTGACTCTGAATCGTAAACCTCCGATACAGTTGTCAGGGGTGGATTTTCGGTAGTCGGTTAATGTGGTCCCGGTGTTTTACCGGTGGTTCTGTTCCGTGTTTGACAGTGTCGATTTCTGGATGGGAAAGGAGTTGGTGATTCGTGCCTCCGACGACGGTTCGGTTTCGGCCCCGGCGGAGATCTCCAGCCATTCCAGATGACGAAGCTCCATCCTTTTGCCACGCGTCTCTGTACTACTGTGGGGATTACACGTGGAGGTTTTCCCTTTATTGTGGTGAGCGGTGGCGTTTTGTTTTTTGGGTTTTCCTTTGGACTGGAGATTGTATTCTAGTGGGCTTTGTGTATCCGGTTTGGGTTTTGTAGTTGGGCCGGTTTTGGGTCTTGTAAATCGTTTGATATATATAATATCTTTGATGGCAAAAAAAAAAAAAAAAAAGGTTTCACATTCAGATAGTACATATAATGTTTTTCCTTAGGTGCGCACTGCTTGCATTGCAGTACAGGTATTTACGAAGCAAAATAAAGGGAATTGTACAACAAATCCTTCACCAAACACTGATAGGTATAACTCAACAGTAGGTACCCTTTGTTGACCATCTTCTCTTTTAATTCACTTATTTATTCATTTTAAATCTTACTCTATCCACACACACCATTATGAACTTTTATATAACCACGTCATCCTGTTGTTGGCACAGTGGGGATTAAGTAAGAGTTTACAATGGCATTTTAGGTTCAAGTTACTAAAAGTTATTTTAAGCTTGTACTTTACATTTATCTGTTCACAAAATGTTCAGTTTGTTCTAATATTTTCTTAAATAATAGTGGATAAATTGTTAATTTGTAAGTATTGTCAATGTTAACTAATATATAGTGAATGTTACCACCATCATCGTAAAATGAAAGAAGGTGATAATAAAATAAGAACCTAATGAGAAAAGGTTTTTTCTCAACAAATACGTAATTACTTTCTGAAAAAGGATTAATGTGTATATGATTCGTAAACATTAATATGATATAATTTTATATTAGTTTATCAGTAAAAAAACTATAACTGTATATATATGTGGTTTTGTTCTTTTGATTTCTTTCTAAGTATTTAAGTTTGTTTGATTTAAATTTACTTAAATTAATAAATAAATTTTCATTTAAAAATAAAAATTTATTTATAATATATTTAATTAATATTTATTTTAAACACGTCTATGAAATTATATATAAAAATAGTAATAAATTTGAATTTAGTTGAAATACTTTAAAAATTTAAATGTAAATTTGTTAATTAATTGACTGTCCATCGTGCAATAAAGGTATTTGATCACAATTAACTATGAATAACTCAACAATTTGAAATTTTGATTAGTGATTTATTTACACCAATTAATAAATATAATTAGAATTTAAATTCTTTAACTATCAATAAATTTGGTTTGATTAGTATTGTTTTGTTTTCTGTATTTGTTAAGGAAATTTACAATCGTTTTTATAGTATATTTATTTTAAACCAAAATATATAAGTTGATGTGTAATTTTTTTTATATATCCATGACTAACTTATCAGTTTAATTATTTCTTAATGATATATAATATACTTTGGTGATATATGAGATATTACTATTTACCATATTCAAAATTGTTTTTGCCAAAAATATGAAGCTTTATGAAAATGTTTACTTGATAGTGATATATGTTATATTAGTCATTATCATATTACCAAAAAAGGATAAAAATATTATTTAAATAAAAATTTTGCACATCTCACAATTAAATATGGTTTATGGCACAATTTCAAACTATATCATTTTCTGTTGAAAATAGATATGGGGAGGATACATAATAAAATTTGAAGTATTACTTCACGAATAATGCGTAGGAGATAATTGTTGTCTTAATATGTTTTAGATTAAATTAAGTGGATTTATTATTAAAATTTAGGATACAATTTAGGGAAATTGACTTTCTTATGTAGGTTAGATATGCATTTTTACCTAGCTTAATTTAGCAAAAGTGTTAGTTAAAGTTTGATGATAAATACCCTAATTAAAAAATTAATTAATAAAGTATTAAAATTTGTATGCGAAATTTAATATTTATTTTAAAATAAATTCATGAAGAGCACATGTTGAATACTAAAGTATCCAGTTGTTTTATAGAAAATCAAAACTATTTTAAAATATATAGTAGATATATCAAATAATATCAGCTCGGCTGCACATATTATAACCAAAGTACATGCTTAGACTCGAAGTACCATTTTTTTGAGAGAAAATATAGACACCGTAATATATGCATGTTTGTTCCAAATTTAATTAGAGTAACTTTAAAGCATATTCGTACACATACACATTCTCTAGAACATCAGCCTCCCTTTATTTGCAGTTATTTCTCTCCTTATATAAGCCAAATAGTTCCACACCTTCCTTCCATCAAATCCCCAAACAACTCTTAACAACAAAGAGAAGTTTTTGTGGCTTAAATAAACCCACAAACCTTAAAATGGCATTCTCGAAGAGACTCATTTTCTCGATGATCTTTACAGTTTTTGCGATACTTGAGCCATCAGAAGCTGCTCTTGATGCTCATTACTATGATCAATCGTGCCCCGTTGCAGAAAAAATCATACTCGAAACTGTTAAGAACGCTACTTTGTATGATCCTAAAGTGCCCGCTCGTCTCCTCAGAATGTTCTTCCACGACTGCTTCATCAGGGTATGCATCTTCTTTCTTTGGTCGTTTATTTTTGATCCAACTAGCTCGTTTCTAAATTATTTTGTTGAGTTGTTGTAGGGGTGTGATGCGTCGATTCTACTAGATTCGTCTAAGTCAACCCAAGCTGAGAAGGATGGTCCTCCAAACATTTCGGTTCGGTCATTTTACGTCATCGAAGATGCTAAGAGAAAGCTCGAAAAGGTGTGTCCTCGTACTGTCTCTTGTGCCGATGTAATCGCCATAGCAGCCAGAGATGTTGTCACCCTGGTGAGTCTTCTTAAATCTTAATAGACTGGTCCCTTTTTGGTCTGATATATATGGTTCGGTTCGAACCCTGACTATCGTAATATTTTTTCTAATTTATTAGTCTGGTGGTCCTTACTGGAACGTGCTAAAAGGGCGAAAAGACGGGACTATTTCACGAGCCAGTGAGACTATCAATCTCCCAGCGCCCACGTTCAATGTTTCACAACTGATCCAAAGCTTTGCGGCAAGAGGCTTATCGGTGAAAGACATGGTTACACTCTCAGGCGGCCACACGATAGGATTCTCTCATTGTTCATCTTTCGAGGCCCGTCTTCAAAACTTCAGCAAATTCCATGACGTTGATCCTTCCATGAACTTTGCTTTTGCACAAAGTTTGAAAAAGAAATGCCCTAGATCTAGCAACCGAGGCAAGAACGCAGGGACAATGTTGGACTCCACGGCCACGGTTTTTGATAATGATTATTACAAGCAGATCTTGTCAGGGAAAGGAGTGTTTGGGTCTGATCAGGCGCTTCTAGGTGATTCCCGTACCAAGTGGATTGTTGAGACGTTTGCTCGAGACCAAATGGCCTTCTTCAGGGAGTTTGCAACTTCCATGGTGAAACTTGGAAACTTTGGAGTCAAGGAGACAGGACAAGTCAGAATTAACTCTCGCTTTGTTAATTAGAGCAAAGCCCTACAGAAGAGAAGTTGCTAATGAGGGTTTTCTTATCTTTCAAATTTGTTTTCATTTATATTTGATATTCTAATAATGTAAACTTGGCAAATGTAACGACCGATACTAAACCATATTATATAAGTTCCCTATGAGTTGCAGCGTTTGCTTACAATATAAGTTTGTTGCTTGAACTTACATTTTACTTGGGTTTACCTCAGCTACGAAACTGTTTCTTGAACCATAAAAGACAGTAAGGGCTCAGCTGAAGCAGAATTATTAGTCTTTCTTGAATTAGTCTTGGATTTTGATTTCGGGCTGTTCCCGCTTAGAGATATCAATAGTGTGTAATAGGCCTGCATGCGATTAAAACCGAACCGATCAAGCCAAACCGAACCGAACCGAATTTTTTGTTTTCGGTTATGGTCTTGATTTCGGTTTAGTTCAGAATTGAAAATTGGTTTGGTTTTCGGTTTGGTTCATTTTTGATTTTTTTTTGAAAATTTGAAAAACCTAAAATATCCGAAAATAATAAAAAAATAACCGAAAGACCGAACCGAATTATCCGAAATAACCGAATTTGACATAATTTAACCAAAAAAAATCAGAAGTTTTTAGAAAGTTATACCGAAATCTAAACGAAACAAAAAAAAATCAGTTAATTCAGAAATAAAATTTAAAACCGAAAATAACCAAAAACTGAACCGAACTGAACCGATTTTCTTTTGTTTTACTTTGGTAGAATTGTGGCCGAACCGAATAAACCGAAACCGAAAATACCTGATCCGAATTAACCGAATTAGCCAAACCCGCAAGGCTAGTGTGTAATGTGTTCGATTGTGTAATCTTGCACCGGTGCAAGATTGATCTTTGGCCACTTTGTTTATTCTGAAACCAATGTAATTTTAGAATATATTGATCTGGATTGTTGATTATGTAAATGAAGCTTTTTTTTTTTTTTGTCAACATAAATGAAGCTTTATACAGGAGAAATCCTCCTATGTATTAAAAGAGAAGTCACTTTAGTGATTTTTGCTTAGGTGGCATTCATAGAGAGCTTCTAAGATTAATTCTCTTAATCTTATTGGTTGAATTTTTGATAATTTCTTTTTCATTTATTTTTTATAATCGACCAAACATTACCAAATTTGAATCCATATAATTAATACGGTCTTATTAATATATTATATTTGATCGACACAAACATTACCAAATTTGAATCCATATAATTAATACGGTCTTAACAATGACATACTTTATGGACAAGGCATTCATTTTAGAAATTTGGAAAGCTTCTCAAATATAGAAATTATAGAAAGATTAATAATATTTTATTTCTTACTTTTAATATTTATAAACTATAAAATATAATGAACGAAATTTTATATAAGATAATTATAATAGTTTTATACTCTACTTGATGAATTGTATTCGAATATAATTATATAATAATGATTTTAAATATTAAAAATCCAAAAATGTTTATTAACATTATTTTAAATTATTTATCGTTGTTTAAAGAATAAATTTATCAGAATCCTCCTATACATTAAAAGAGAAGTCACTTTAGTGATTTTTGCTTAGGTGGCATTCATAGAGAGCTTCTAAGATTAATTCTCTTAATCTTATTGGTTGAACTTTTGATAATTTCTTTTTCATTTATTTTTTATAATCGACCAAACATTACCAAATTTGAATCCATATAATTAATACGGTCTTATTAATATAGTATATTTGATCGACACAAACATTACCAAATTTGAATCCATATAATTAATACGGTCTTAACAATGACATACTTTATGGACAAGGAATTCATATTAGAAATTTGGAAAGCTTCTCAAATATAGAAATTATAGAAAGATTAATAATATTTTATTTCTTACTTTTAATATTTATAAACTATAAAATATAATGAACGAAATTTTATATAAGATAATTATAATAGTTTTATACTCTACTTGATGAATTGTATTCGAATATAATTATATAATAATGATTTTAAATATTAAAAATCCAAAAATGTTTATTAACATTATTTTTAAATTATTTATCGTTGTTTAAAGAATAAATTTATCAGAATTTTAAAATAATTTACAGAATGTTATAAATTATTTATAAAAAATAAATTTACTATATATTGATTGAGAAGTCACATAAGTGATTTTTATTACGTGTCGACCATAAATGAACTCTTAATTATTATAATTTTATTGGCCGATTATTTTTAATTTTATTTATTATAATCCTTCTATATATTAAAAGAAAGTACATTTGCCAGCTGGCACTCTCACAGCCTTTCTCATAAGAATTCTATCGATTCTATTGGTTGATTTTTTAGAATTTCTTTTTGATTTTTTTTCCATCGACACTACTAAAAAGGGAAGCCCTCTAAATACTTACCTTATTTTGTAATTCCGATATATCATTTAATTCATCGATCCCACTATAATAGAAAAGTACCATCCAATACTAATTGTAAGGAAAAAAAATAAATTAATGACCAATTAACATCACTTTTCAAATGACTTACATAATATTATTTATAACTATTTATGGTAATTAATTGTCGAAAGTATGATATAAAGCCATTTTATTAATTCAAATAAATATTTTAGATTCCAAATGGTTTACATAATATTATTAATAACTATTTATGGTAACTAATTGTTGAAAATATGGTATATAAAGTCATTTTATCAATTCAAATAAATATTTTGGTTTAATATTTTATGTAGTCTATAGATATATAAGAATATAAAGTCATTTTATGAAATCAAATAATTTATTTTAATTCATTGATCCCCCTATAAAAGGAAAGTAACATTGAATACTAATTGAAAAGGAAAAAATAATTTAATCCCCCTATTAACATTACTCGCGCAAAAATATTAGTTAATACATGTAATAATTAGTTTCCTTATTACAAATGGGAAGAATCTGTTGATCTTATTGATTGATTTTTTAGAATTTATTTTTCGATTTATTTTAATCATCGACACTACTAAAAACGAAATAACTTTAATACTTAACTTTTGTGTTTTCTCGATTCAAAGAACATCTTTTTGCGATCATTTCTCTGTTTAACTCATTAAATACTCACTAAATATTTTAGATCTCAGAGAAACAAAATTAATTGACAAGATATTTTCTCTACTAAAATCATGCATTTAAAACTTAATATTTATGGCGAGACTTGTCAACCAAAATTCTTGTGCAATCTATTCACGAGATATTCTCCTTTAGCTTTATCAACAAGATATTCCAAAAATAATATTACGTTATAAATATAAGATTTATTGAGAATTTATTTAAAAATTCTACTTCTTAGCTTATCATGCAAGCTAAATCAATGAGAAACGTCCATCAATTTACTATAAATAAGACATCTACAGTAGAATAAACGAAATCATTGAACTTTGTATTCTGAACTTTTATTGTTAATAATGTTCTGAATTTTTTTTCTTCTTATTTTAGAACATTAAGCTTTTATATTTCATGAGAGCTGATTTTTCTTTTGGTTTATATGCAGATACCCTATTATGACGATTTATCCACTGAAGCTATATATCGATTTGATTGTACACCTCTTTGATATATCATTTCGATAACATCTTTGTTCCTCAATCTGGTAAAAAAAATTTACTCAATTTGATAACATCTCTCAGTTATATCATTTCAATAGCATCTTTTTGTGTTGCGAATACTTTTTTTTTATTAGTAGAATTATATTATTGTTTAGAATTATAAGCTTCTATATACACATTGTTTTTTGATTTGCTGATTGTGATTTTGTTTTATATTTTTTCAGAGATGATTTGACGGAAGTGTTCATATTTCAGACCTCTAAGAGTTCACCATTCCGGTCCTGCAAAAGATGTGCGCTTAGAATGGTATTTTCTCTATTGTACATCAAAATTGGATAATCACATTATATTTTTAAAATATTAGTAGGATGGTATTTTCTCTACTGAAATAATATCTTATTTCCTAATCTCATGCTTTAATATTTAAACTGTAAGGGTAAGATTTTTTAATTAAATCATTAGTGTAAACTATTCCCGATATATTCTCTTTTTTATTTTTAAAATGTAATTTTAATAACAACTAGAGCTTGACCCGTGCGGACGCACGGGTTGTTATTTTCATTTTTATATAAATGAATATTATTTAAATGTTTATTGGTTTATATTTTAAATATTTATCATATTTTAAATATTTTATAAATACAACAAAGAAAATAGTGAGCCGTGCCCGCTACTACACTTTTGACAAAATATTGACCTATTGATATGTTTGAATAATATTTTTTTTAACATGAAATTATTTTTCAAATGTAATAAAAAATTTAAATATTTTGATCAGATATGTATAATACGGTGAGATTTAGATACATTAGAAAAAATATTTGGTTATAAACATTAAACATTGTTATACAAAGATATTTAAATTTTCTTGTTGAAAATAATTTATAGTAACTGAAATGATTAAACGTATATGTTAGAAATTTTTGAAATATATATAATCTTAAGTGAGATTAAATTATATTAAAAATAATATTCACTTACAAATATTTCATATTGTTCTATAAGTTGTTTAAAGATATTTAAATCTTAGCATATATAACTTTTATTGTTCAAAATAATTAATGGTAAGTCAAACATATATTTTAGGAATATTCATAATATTGTTTAATATCTAATTTAAACTTGATTTTTGTTCAAAATAATTAATGGTAACATTATCCAAGTTTTATATAGTTAAAATCGATATCAAATTTGAATATCCCTAAAAATTAGTTAATTGGTTTAAGGAAATATATTAAATACGAAAATTAAGTTAAGTTTGATTTAGGAAATAGTTTAATAAATAGGAAAAAAATGATTCCTTAAAGATAGATTCATTTAATTATTTTAGTGGCATGCCATTGTAAACAAGTTGGAAAACTTAGGGATAATTTATATTTGTACTTCTGTTTTAATAATATAGATATATTCCATAAATAATCCTAACTTATAGGTAGATAAATTTTAAAGTTAATTTGAGAACATTCTGGTACATAGCTTATTGTGAAAGTTAAATATTTTAGTAAAGTCTAGCATTTTACTTACCTTTTGTGTTTTCTCGATTCAAAGAACATCTTTTTGAGACCCTTTTTGTGTTTAATTCATTCAATACCCACTAAATATTTTAGATGTCAGAGAAACCAAATTAATTGACAAAATATTTTCTCTCCAAAATCATGCATTTAAAACTTAATATTTATGGTGAGACTTGTCAACCAAAATTCTGGTGCAATCTATTCACGAGATGTTCTCCTTTAACTTTATCAACAAGATATTCCAAAAATAAAATTACCTTATAAGTATAAGATTTATTGAGAATTTATTAAAGAATATTTTAAATAAATCTAACTTGCGCAAGAAGACTAATATTTAATTCAAATCAGCTTATGATATTGTAGATTTAATAACTTTCTTTATTCAATTTAAATATTTATTATGAAAAATTATTTTTTTCTTCTTTTCCTTCTAAACATGTATTATACTTTACAATTGCTTATTATTTATATTTACAATAGCATACTAATGAGATGAACCTTTTCTTTTGCAGGTCCTGATGTTGCAGTCATTAGGTGATATTTCCTCTGGTTCTTTGATTTTTCAGGAACTCTTTTGTCTAAAAGAAAAAGCCAAGAAGATCATGACAGTAGTCTTGAAGATCAACACTATGTCATTTAACAATTATATTATTTCTTATTTATTATTTAGTTCTCACAATTTGCCTTGAATGAAAAATATGTCCATATTTATCACATTAATGATGATTGCAACATCACGTAACATATATTCATCATATTTAATTCAAAAGATTGATTGGTAATAATTAAAAATGATTTATGTTAACACATTAAATTCAAAAAATCTATATAGCAATAAAAAATGTAATAAATTGTACGAATATAATATTTGATACTAACTTATCGTGCAACCATATCAGCACTGTTGTATATACATATATATATATATATATATATATATATATATATATATATATATATATATATATATATATATATATCTTACATTTTTTATGGTCTACATTTTAAGTTGCTTATTATTTTCAAAACTTAATCTAATGACGTTTTTTAGAAAAAAATATAACTTCTTCTGTTATCCGGAAGGACGATGATGAAGAAAATATTGAAACTATTAAAGAAGCATGTTATTGGGCATCAGCAAAAAAGATCTACGCAAGTTGTTTTGTGTCCTATTGCTAACACATAGTATCACAAATCCAGAAAACGTTTGCAATTGCTAATTGGGAAAAACTATCACAAGATATATTATGCAACCAAAGAAAAGGTACAGATAAACCAAGTTAGCTCATGTTTTTATAAAAATTAAATGTTAGTAGATCAAATTAATTTTTACATGTTCTTTCAGGCTTGTGTTTATCAGAAGATCAAATTAAGAGTTTATCTTTGGAGGAGATTGAATCAATTATGCGTTTGAACGGAAGCTCATTGACATTGTTTAAGTTTTGAAACGTGTTATCAATAGTATACTCTTCTATTGGTTAAGCTGTGGCTTTTGTTAGATTTTCTATTAATTAAATTTTTTGTTTTACTTTTGTGGAATTCGCGATATTGTAATGATATAAATCAATAATAAAGATATTTTTCTCACTATTAATAGGTGAGAGAGAGAGAGAGAGGCAGAGAGAGGGAGAGGGAGGGAGGGAGGGAGAGAGGAGGGATGGCGGAGGGAGGAGGGAGGAGGGAGGAGGGAGGAGGGAGGAGGGAGGATGAGAGGGGAGAGAGAGAGGGAGAGAGGGAGAGAGGAGAGAGGGAGAGAAAGGGGGAGAGAGGGAGAGAGAGGGAGAGAGAGGGGGAGAGAGAGAGAGAGAGAGATTAGTGTTTACGGTATATCCAAAAAAATATTGTATAAAAATATTGTATGATATCGAATTATTTTATATTGTACAATTGCTAACAAAATTTGACAATTTTTTGCAGGTTTCTATGGGATTTTTTTAATTCATAATTGTTCTTCTTATTTTATATTACTTATGGATTATATTTTAAAATTTTATCACATTTTCTTTTCAGGTTTCTATGGGATTGTGATATCTATGAGATTTCTATCACATTTTTTAATACATCACTATTTCCTGTATATTTTTCTTACATTTGTTTTTTTTATTAGTTAACTTTTATTAAAAACATACTAATGATGTTGATATCTTTTTTACTTTAGTTAACATTCATTTGTTTTATTCTTATATACTTTTTGTGACTTTTTAAGTTTTTGTTTCAGTTTTATATTGAATTTAGTTCACATAGTTTATGTGTACATAATTTATGTTTTAAAACATAATTTTCTTTTAAAAAATTATGGGACAAAGAGCCTAATTAAACCGATCCAAAAAAAACAAACCGAACCGAATATAAACTAAACTGGACATAAAGCACACCGAACTAGACTAAAGGTCTAACTGGTGACCAAGGAATGAAGAGGAATAATGCATTCCTTAATGTTCCTAACAAATTTTACCATTCATTAGGAATAGTCATTCCTTTTCATTCCTTCTCATTCCTTTTATTGTAGAGAATTAAAGAACAAATTTATTCCTCACCAAATTTGATATGGAATAACCGTTCCTCATCATTCCCATAATTTTATTCCCATCAATTCTTTTCCTTTTTGTTCCTACTATTCCCGAGGTGGTCACCAGTTAGACCCTAAATATGGTTTACTTTAGTTGAAAAAAATATTAAAATCGAACTAAAACAAACCAACCGAACCGAAAAGTAACGAATTCCACCCCTACTGCATCTTGGAGATTTGCGCAAATCATGTCTCAGCATTGAAACTCTCACTTGTTCCACCTTCTCTTACATTTGAACTCAATCAATATTATACAATATTTTTATACCCCGCACAGGGTGCGGGTCGGTCACCTAGTCGACAATTAAGAGAGTAATGAAAATGGATAGAGAAGAATAAAATCATGAAAGATTATAGGTTATAAATCTAACGATGCGATAAACTCTAACCTATCTCTCAGCACTTTTTGTTATTGTGTGAACAAATGCCTTAGACGATTTCCCACTTGTATAAGGGAGCTGTGTGGTTAAATATTTATTAAAATTACACTATAATTTATTAATGTATTGTTCTTGCTTGTTAACTAATTTTAAGTATCATGTATTTGATAGGTAAGAAAGTAATCAAATATGTGAATTTATCTTCAGATCAATGAAGATAAATTCAGTTTCATTTTTCGGTACATTGGGCTGTATTTTTCTTTCTCTTAATCACAATTATTTTGGTTTTAAATATATTATAATAATATTAGTTTAATTTATATTTAACTCGATTTATCCTATTAAATTGTAAATATGATTTGTAACTAATTTAAACTTTTTTGCAAAAATAACTGAAGAAATGAAGTAAAATACAATAATGACTTCTTTTCAACAACTTTTGTCATAATCTCTCCATACAATTTTGGATTTTTCAAAATATTTACAAAAATATCATTATAATTTAATTTCTTTTTAATTTCAAAAAGACAAAAAATCATAAACACCTTAAACAATTCTTCTTACTTACGATAGTGACACTATTATCAATTCTTCGACCACCACCAATAACCATTTTTTATCTTTTAAAGTTCAAGCATTCAATTTTGTCTAACTTTCTCATGTTACACTAATAATACTTCATTTCCTCTCCACTTCATATTAAGGACTGCCATATAACTTTCATTTTCATAAAACACAAGTTTCATATTTTCGTAATTCTTCGGAAAGAATAGTCAAAACAGTTTTTTAAATAATATATAAAATTTAGATGGTGGTAAAAGTCAGAAACAAATTTACGCTGAAAAATGTAACTATTTACATGGTTTTCATTATTATTCAGATCTGTGTTGCGATAATTGCCTATTTGTATGTCTACACTTATATTGTAGACGTACTGATTATTTTGTATGACTACACTTATACTGTAGATGTACTATGCAGTTTTCTTGTCAACTTTAGATCGCCTTGTTCCGGAAAAAAACTTCTGATGTTTACCGACTTATTGCTATGAAAAACTATATTTTTGCTGATTCGTGTAAACCTGCTAATTTATAATATAATTTAATTGATGAAAAAAATAATTTCCCAACAGCAACACAAAACTATTTGCCACTCCATTGAAACTATTCTGAAGAATGTGTCCATAGTATTAACAATTGTAAGTGTAAACTCAAACCACCGGTCTAATTAGGTTCTAGTATAACCGAGTTGGTTATCTAGGCACGTGTGTTATCACGTGAGGCTGAGCAAGTGTAAAACGGTGTAGTATAAGCCGTTACGCTCAGCTCTAGCTTGATATAGAGTTCTCGGTTGTTAGAGAGGTGAGAGAGATCAAGATAGAGAGTTAGACCGGTGGTGACGAAGTTGTAATCCAGGAGCTCGAGAGAGTGAGCTAAGATAGTGGATTCGCTGATCTCAATCAGCCCCAGGAATAGCGGCTTTCTCACATTGAGGAAGTGCGGTGAACCTGGGTAACCAAGTCTCTGTGTTCTTCTTTGTTTTGATTGCGTTGATCATTAGGTGAATCAAAGCTATTAGTCGCACAAATTGGTATCAGAGCTACGGTTGAAGCTCCGAGGGATTCGCGATTGAAGATCGGAGAGCTCGGGAAAGAAGTCGATGGCTGGATCCAAGTTTGAGATCGAGAGGTTCGACGGAGACGGTGACTTTCTCTCTATGGAAGAGGAGGATGTACGCTTACCTTAGCGTATCAGGTTTGAAGGACGTTCTTGCGGAGAAAGCCTCAAGCTCAGAGGTTAAAGAAGATGTATCGGAGGACGACGAACCGGAAAAGGCGAAGAAGAAGTTAGCAGACCAAGAATCCAGATCGGAACGATGCGAGAAGGCAATGAACATGATCTTCCTAAACGTAGGAGATCATGTGTTGAGGAAGATCGAGAAGTGTACCACCGCAGCTGAAACGTGGTCTCTTCTTAAAACTCTGTATATGCCTAAGTCTCTCCAAATAGAGTTCACGCTCAGCTCAAAACTCTATGGATTACGGATGCAAGATCATCGATCAATCGATGACAACATCGATGACTTCCTCAAGATAGTAGGAGAGCTCAGTCACTTAAGCATTGAAGTCCCAGAGGAGGTTTCAAGCAGTGTTGCTTCTGAATGCACTACCATCGAGCTACGATCAGCTGAGGAGACCTTGAAATACAGCAGAGATGCCATCAAGGTTGGTGACATTGCAAGTTCGGCCAAGTCAAAAGAGAAAGAGATGAAGGATTCATCAGGAGTTCGAGCAAGTTCAGAGGGTCATTATGTAAGAGGAAGGTCAGAGAACAGGGGAGGTTCAGGTCACAAAGGCAAGAAGTATACGAGAGCAAGATCGAAGTCAGCTGAGGGAAGAAGATCTGCTGGATCTGTGGCAAGGAAAGGCACTTCAAGAAGCAATGCTACAAGTGGTTAGAACGCAACAAGGGCAGAGTTAATGTTCAGAACAGTTCTGAATCGTCTCTAGTAAGGGACGATGCTCAAGATTTAGCTGGTCTGATTGCTAGTGAGGTCAACATGACTCAAAGTCAGAACGACTTAGAGGAGTGGGTTCTTGATACATGGTGCTCATTTCATATGACATCAAGGAGGGATCTATTCATCAACTTTGAAGAAGTAACTTCAGGGAAAGTCAGAATGGCGAATGACAGTCATAGTGAGGTCAAAGGAATAGGCTCAGTTCGATTCAAGAACCACGATGGGACTACTTTCCTACTTCATGAGGTGAGGTATATACCCGGAATCGCAAGGAACCTAATATCACTTGGAACCCGTGAGCGAAAAGGTTGTGAGTTCAGAGGCTCTGGAGGAGTTCTAAAAATTGCTCTAGGATGTGTGGTGATCATGAGGGGTGAGCGCAAGCAGTAATGACACTCTCTACATTCTTCGTGGTACTGCACTCAAGTCAGAAGCTTGTTCGGCTGGTTCTATATCTACGGTTCAGAAAGATGAGGCACGTTTGGCTCTAACAAAGCTATGGCACAGTAGGTTGGGTCACGTGGGCCAGAAAGGTCTGGAGGTCTTAGCAAAGGAAGGTTGTATAGACAAGGCAAGCATTACAGATCTTGACTTCTGCGAAGATTGCGTAATTGGCAAGTCCCATCGGGTTAGTTTCGGTCCAGCTAAGCATGTGACAAAGGACAAGCTAGACTATGTTCATTCCGACTTGTGGGGGTCCCTAATGTCCCTAACAGTCTGGGGATCTGTCATTACTTCATATCCTTTATTGATGACTGGTCTAGGAAGTCTTGGATCTACTTTCTTAAGACAAAAGACGAAGCGTTTGAAAAGTTTGTGGAATGGAAAAGGATGGTGGAGATTCAGTCAGAGAGAGGAAAGTTAAAAAGCTGAGAACTGATAACGGTCTAGAGTATTGCAACCTGCGGTTTGAAAAGTTCTGCAAGGAAGAAGGTGTAGTGAGTGCATCGGACTTGCACCTATACCTCAATCAAAACGGAGTGTGCAGAGAGACTGAACCGGAGCATCATGAACAAAGCGAGGAGTATGCCTCAGCGAGAGTGGTATGGAGGTCAAATTCTGGGCAGAGGCAGAGCATCTACGTCAGTTTATGTTATCAATAGGCTTCCTTCATCAGCTATAGACTTCAAGATACCAGAGCAGATGTGGACATCAACTCTACCAGATTTGTCAGGATTAAGAAGGTTTGGCTGCTCTGTTGTCTACGTCCATTCTCAACGAGGGAAAGCTGAACCAAGATCGAAGAAAGGCGTCTTCACGGGGTTATCCAGAAGGAGTAAAAGGCTTCAGGGTTTGGCCTTATTGATGATGAACGGTGTGTCACACAGTAGAGATGTCACGTTCAGAGAAAGACTTGATGTACACAAAGAACATCAAACAAGACTGATTCAGGTACTCCTAACCCTGTATGTTCCATTTGATTCAACTAACAAACGTTTTGAGTCTTGAGTGTGCAGGTAATCTAGAAGAACAGGTTAATCCTCAAGGAGGAGTATCTCAACCAAGTAGCAGTGAAGAAGCCTCAACTGAAGCTACTGAAAACCCTGTGGAGCATCAGGATCTTAGTGAGATTATCAACTAGTCAGAGATCGAAGGCAAGAGACACAGATAAGGCAGCCGTCAAAGTTCAAGGGACTACCAGGTGTATGAGCGGGTTGATGACGTGATAGCTGGCTTTGCCTATCTAATACATGAAGATGCTGGGGGCCTGAGCCAAGCAATCATCAAGAAGCGTTAGAAGACCCCGATAGTGAGTTGTGGACTGGTGCAGAAAGAGAGGGAAATGGCGTCGTTGATTAAGAACAGGACATGGGTTCTAGTCGACAGAGTCAAAGATCACAAACCGATAGGATGTAAGTGGCTCTACAAGAGGAAAGCAGGCATCGCAAGGCGTAGAGGATCCTCGATACAAAAGCTAGGCTGGTGGCGAAGGGGTACGCTCAGAAGGAAGGGATAGACTTTCAAGAGATCTTCTCTCCGGTTGCCAAACATGTTTCGATAAGATTCATCTTATCTATGGTGGTTCATTTTGACATGGAGCTTCAACAGATGGATGTGAAGACAGCATTTTTGCACGGTACCTTGACGAAGACATCTATATGGAGCAACCAGAGGGGTATGAAGACAAAGAGCATCCTGAGAAGGTGTGTTTACTGAAGAGGTCTTTGTACGGTCTGAGGCAATTCTCTCCTCGTCGGTGGAACTCTAGATTCGATGAGTTCATTGTGGGCTGTGGTTCACTAGAAGCGAGTACGACATCTGTGTGTACTACAAAGGAGTATGAGGAGGGGAACCACGTGTATCTTACTACTATACATGGACGACATCCTTCTTGCGTCTAGAAGTAAAGCAGAAGATTGAGAATTTGAAGAAGGCTCTCAGTTCAGAGTTTGGAAATGAAAGACCTTGGGGACGCAAAGAAGATATTGGGGATGGAGATCACTCGAGACAGAGTAACGGGAACACTGACAGTATCTCAAGAGGATTATGCATGGAAAGTGTTAGGCAACTTCAATATGGAGAAGTCAAAGAGTGTCTCCACGCCCTTGG
>NC_079518.1:16609858-16699160 GCF_000801105.2 Raphanus sativus
GTTAAAAGAGAAGTCACTTTAGTGATTTTTGCTTAGGTGGCATTCATAGAGAGCTTCTAAGATTAATTCTCTTAAATCTTATTGGTTGAATTTTTGATAATTTCTTTTTCATTTATTTTTTATAATCGACCAAAACATTACCAAATTTGAATCCATATAATTAATACGGTCTTATTAATATAGTATATTTGATCGACACAAACATTACCAAATTTGAATCCATATAATTAATACGGTCTTAACAATGACATACTTTATGGACAAGGCATTCATATTAGAAATTTGGAAAGCTTCTCAAATATAGAAATTATAGAAAGATTAATAATATTTTATTTCTTACTTTTAATATTTATAAACTATAAAATATAATGAACGAAATTTTATATAAGATAATTATAATAGTTTTATACTCTACTTGATGAATTGTATTCGAATATAATTATATAATAATGATTTTAAATATTAAAAATCCAAAAATGTTTATTAACATTATTTTTAAATTATTTATCGTTGTTTAAAGAATAAATTTATCAGAATTTTAAAAATAATTTACAGAATGTTATAAATTATTTATAAAAAATAAATTTACTATATATTGATTGAGAAGTCACATAAGTGATTTTTATTACGTGTCGACCATAAATGAACTCTTAATTATTATAATTTTATTGGCCGATTATTTTAATTTTATTTATTATAATCCTTCTATATATTAAAAGAAAGTACATTTGCCAGCTGGCACTCTCACAGCCTTTCTCATAAGAATTCTATCGATTCTATTGGTTGATTTTTTAGAATTTCTTTTTGATTTTTTTCCCATCGACACTACTAAAAAGGGAAGCCCTCTAAATACTTACCTTATTTTGTAATTCCGATATATCATTTAATTCATCGATCCCACTATAATAGAAAAGTACCATCCAATACTAATTGTAAGGAAAAAAAAATAATTAATGACCAATTAACATCACTTTTCAAATGACTTACATAATATTATTTATAACTATTTATGGTAATTAATTGTCGAAAGTATGATATAAAGCCATTTTATTAATTCAAATAAATATTTTAGATTCCAAATGGTTTACATAATATTATTAATAACTATTTATGGTAACTAATTGTTGAAAAATATGGTATATAAAGTCATTTTATCAATTCAAATAAATATTTTGGTTTAATATTTTATGTAGTCTATAGATATATAAGAATATAAAGTCATTTTATGAAATCAAATAATTTATTTTAATTCATTGATCCCCCTATAAAAGGAAAGTAACATTGAATACTAATTGAAAAGGAAAAAATAATTTAATCCCCCTATTAACATTACTCGCGCGCAAAAATATTAGTTAATACATGTAATAATTAGTTTCTTTATTACAAATGGGAAGAATCTGTTGATCTTATTGATTGATTTTTTAGAATTTATTTTTTCGATTTATTTTAATCATCGACACTACTAAAAACGAAATAACTTTAATACTTAACTTTTGTGTTTTCTCGATTCAAAAACATCTTTTTGCGATCATTTCTCTGTTTAACTCATTAAATACTCACTAAATATTTTAGATCTCAGAGAAACAAAATTAATTGACAAGATATTTTCTCTACTAAAATCATGCATTTAAAACTTAATATTTATGGCGAGACTTGTCAACCAAAATTCTTGTGCAATCTATTCACGAGATATTCTCCTTTAGCTTTATCAACAAGATATTCCAAAAAATAATATTACGTTATAAATATAAGATTTATTGAGAATTTATTTAAAAAATTCTACTTCTTAGCTTATCATGCAAGCTAAATCAATGAGAAACGTCCATCAATTTACTATAAATAAGACATCTACAGTAGAATAAACGAAATCATTGAACTTTGTATTCTGAACTTTTATTGTTAATAATGTTCTGAATTTTTTTTTTCTTCTTATTTTAGAACATTAAGCTTTTATATTTCATGAGAGCTGATTTTTCTTTTGGTTTATATGCAGATACCCTATTATGACGATTTATCCACTGAAGCTATATATCGATTTGATTGTACACCTCTTTGATATATCATTTCGATAACATCTTTGTTCCTCAATCTGGTAAAAAAAATTTACTCAATTTGATAACATCTCTCAGTTATATCATTTCAATAGCATCTTTTGTGTTGCGAATACTTTTTTTTTTATTAGTAGAATTATATTATTGTTTAGAATTATAAGCTTCTATATACACATTGTTTTTTGATTTGCTGATTGTGATTTTGTTTTATATTTTTTCAGAGATGATTTGACGGAAGTGTTCATATTTCAGACCTCTAAGAGTTCACCATTCCGGTCCTGCAAAAGATGTGCGCTTAGAATGGTATTTTCTCTATTGTACATCAAAATTGGATAATCACATTATATTTTTAAAATATTAGTAGGATGGTATTTTCTCTACTGAAATAATATCTTATTTCCTAATCTCATGCTTTAATATTTAAACTGTAAGGGTAAGATTTTTTAATTAAATCATTAGTGTAAACTATTCCCGATATATTCTCTTTTTTTATTTTTAAAATGTAATTTTAATAACAACTAGAGCTTGACCCGTGCGGACGCACGGGTTGTTATTTTCATTTTTATATAAATGAATATTATTTAAATGTTTATTGGTTTATATTTTAAATATTTATCATATTTTAAATATTTATAAATACAACAAAGAAAATAGTGAGCCGTGCCCGCTACTACACTTTTGACAAAATATTGACCTATTGATATGTTTGAATAATATTTTTTTTAACATGAAATTATTTTTCAAATGTAATAAAAAATTTAAATATTTTGATCAGATATGTATAATACGGTGAGATTTAGATACATTAGAAAAAATATTTGGTTATAAACATTAAACATTGTTATACAAAGATATTTAAATTTTCTTGTTGAAAATAATTTATAGTAACTGAAATGATTAAACGTATATGTTAGAAATTTTTGAAATATATATAATCTTAAGTGAGATTAAATTATATTAAAAATAATATTCACTTACAAATATTTCATATTGTTCTATAAGTTGTTTAAAGATATTTAAATCTTAGCATATATAACTTTTATTGTTCAAAATAATTAATGGTAAGTCAAACATATATTTTAGGAATATTCATAATATTGTTTAATATCTAATTTAAAACTTGATTTTTGTTCAAAATAATTAATGGTAACATTATCCAAGTTTTATATAGTTAAAATCGATATCAAATTTGAATATCCCTAAAAATTAGTTAATTGGTTTAAGGAAATATATTAAATACGAAAATTAAGTTAAGTTTGATTTAGGAAATAGTTTAATAAATAGGAAAAAAATGATTCCTTAAAGATAGATTCATTTAATTATTTTAGTGGCATGCCATTGTAAACAAGTTGGAAAACTTAGGGATAATTTATATTTGTACTTCTGTTTTAATAATATAGATATATTCCATAAATAATCCTAACTTATAGGTAGATAAATTTTAAAGTTAATTTGAGAACATTCTGGTACATAGCTTATTGTGAAAGTTAAATATTTTAGTAAAGTCTAGCATTTTACTTACCTTTTGTGTTTTCTCGATTCAAAGAACATCTTTTTGAGACCCTTTTTGTGTTTAATTCATTCAATACCCACTAAATATTTTAGATGTCAGAGAAACCAAATTAATTGACAAAATATTTTCTCTCCAAAATCATGCATTTAAAACTTAATATTTATGGTGAGACTTGTCAACCAAAATTCTGGTGCAATCTATTCACGAGATGTTCTCCTTTAACTTTATCAACAAGATATTCCAAAAATAAAATTACCTTATAAGTATAAGATTTATTGAGAATTTATTAAAGAATATTTTAAATAAATCTAACTTGCGCAAGAAGACTAATATTTAATTCAAATCAGCTTATGATATTGTAGATTTAATAACTTTCTTTATTCAATTTAAATATTTATTATGAAAAATTATTTTTTTCTTCTTTTCCTTCTAAACATGTATTATACTTTACAATTGCTTATTATTTATATTTACAATAGCATACTAATGAGATGAACCTTTTCTTTTGCAGGTCCTGATGTTGCAGTCATTAGGTGATATTTCCTCTGGTTCTTTGATTTTTCAGGAACTCTTTTGTCTAAAAGAAAAAGCCAAGAAGATCATGACAGTAGTCTTGAAGATCAACACTATGTCATTTAACAATTATATTATTTCTTATTTATTATTTAGTTCTCACAATTTGCCTTGAATGAAAAATATGTCCATATTTATCACATTAATGATGATTGCAACATCACGTAACATATATTCATCATATTTAATTCAAAAGATTGATTGGTAATAATTAAAAATGATTTATGTTAACACATTAAATTCAAAAAATCTATATAGCAATAAAAAAATGTAATAAATTGTACGAATATAATATTTGATACTAACTTATCGTGCAACCATATCAGCACTGTTGTATATACATATATATATATATATATATATAATATATATATATATATATATATATATATATATATATATATATATCTTACATTTTCTTATGGTCTACATTTTAAGTTGCTTATTATTTTCAAAACTTAATCTAATGACGTTTTTTAGAAAAAAATATAACTTCTTCTGTTATCCGGAAGGACGATGATGAAGAAAATATTGAAACTATTAAAGAAGCATGTTATTGGGCATCAGCAAAAAAGATCTACGCAAGTTGTTTTGTGTCCTATTGCTAACACATAGTATCACAAATCCAGAAAACGTTTGCAATTGCTAATTGGGAAAAACTATCACAAGATATATTATGCAACCAAAGAAAAGGTACAGATAAACCAAGTTAGCTCATGTTTTTATAAAAATTAAATGTTAGTAGATCAAATTAATTTTTACATGTTCTTTCAGGCTTGTGTTTATCAGAAGATCAAATTAAGAGTTTATCTTTGGAGGAGATTGAATCAATTATGCGTTTGAACGGAAGCTCATTGACATTGTTTAAGTTTTGAAACGTGTTATCAATAGTATACTCTTCTATTGGTTAAGCTGTGGCTTTTGTTAGATTTTCTATTAATTAAATTTTTTGTTTTACTTTTGTGGAATTCGCGATATTGTAATGATATAAATCAATAATAAAGATATTTTTCTCACTATTAATAGGTGAGAGAGAGAGAGAGAGGCAGAGAGAGGGAGAGGGAGGGAGGGAGGGAGAGAGGAGGGATGGCGGAGGGAGGAGGGAGGAGGGAGGAGGGAGGAGGGAGGAGGGAGGATGAGAGGGGAGAGAGAGAGGGAGAGGGAGAGAGGGAGAGAGGGAGAGAAAGGGGAGAGAGGGAGAGAGAGGGAGAGAGAGGGGGAGAGAGAGAGAGAGAGATTAGTGTTTACGGTATATCCAAAAAAATATTGTATAAAAATATTGTATGATATCGAATTATTTTATATTGTACAATTGCTAACAAAATTTGACAATTTTTTGCAGGTTTCTATGGGATTTTTTTAATTCATAATTGTTCTTCTTATTTTATATTACTTATGGATTATATTTTAAAATTTTATCACATTTTCTTTTCAGGTTTCTATGGGATTGTGATATCTATGAGATTTCTATCACATTTTTTAATACATCACTATTTCCTGTATATTTTTCTTACATTTGTTTTTTTTATTAGTTAACTTTTATTAAAAACATACTAATGATGTTGATATCTTTTTTACTTTAGTTAACATTCATTTGTTTTATTCTTATATACTTTTTGTGACTTTTTAAGTTTTTGTTTCAGTTTTATATTGAATTTAGTTCACATAGTTTATGTGTACATAATTTATGTTTTAAAACATAATTTTTCTTTTAAAAAATTAAGGACAAAGAGCCTAATTAAACCGATCCAAAAAAAACAAACCGAACCGAATATAAACTAAACTGGACATAAAGCACACCGAACTAGACTAAAGGTCTAACTGGTGACCAAGGAATGAAGAGGAATAATGCATTCCTTAATGTTCCTAACAAATTTTACCATTCATTAGGAATAGTCATTCCTTTTCATTCCTTCTCATTCCTTTTATTGTAGAGAATTAAAGAACAAATTTATTCCTCACCAAATTTGATATGGAATAACCGTTCCTCATCATTCCCATAATTTTATTCCCATCAATTCTTTTCCTTTTTGTTCCTACTATTCCCGAGGTGGTCACCAGTTAGACCCTAAATATGGTTTACTTTAGTTGAAAAAAATATTAAAATCGAACTAAACAAACCAACCGAACCGAAAAGTAACGAATTCCACCCCTACTGCATCTTGGAGATTTGCGCAAATCATGTCTCAGCATTGAAACTCTCACTTGTTCCACCTTCTCTTACATTTGAACTCAATCAATATTATACAATATTTTTATACCCGCACAGGGTGCGGGTCGGTCACCTAGTCGACAATTAAGAGAGTAATGAAAATGGATAGAGAAGAATAAAATCATGAAAGATTATAGGTTATAAATCTAACGATGCGATAAACTCTAACCTATCTCTCAGCACTTTTTGTTATTGTGTGAACAAATGCCTTAGACGATTTCCCACTTGTATAAGGGAGCTGTGTGGTTTAATATTTTTATTAAAATTACACTATAATTTATTAATGTATTGTTCTTGCTTGTTAACTAATTTTAAGTATCATGTATTTGATAGGTAAGAAAGTAATCAAATATGTGAATTTATCTTCAGATCAATGAAGATAAATTCAGTTTCATTTTTCGGTACATTGGGCTGTATTTTTCTTCTTCTTAATCACAATTATTTTGGTTTTAAATATATTATAATAATATTAGTTTAATTTATATTTAACTCGATTTATCCTATTAAATTGTAAATATGATTTGTAACTAATTTAAACTTTTTGCAAAAATAACTGAAGAAATGAAGTAAAATACAATAATGACTTCTTTTCAACAACTTTTGTCATAATCTCTCCATACAATTTTGGATTTTCAAAATATTTACAAAAATATCATTATAATTTAATTTCTTTTTAATTTCAAAAGACAAAAAATCATAAACACCTTAAACAATTCTTCTTACTTACGATAGTGACACTATTATCAATTTCTTCGACCCACCACCAATAACCATTTTTTATCTTTTAAAGTTCAAGCATTCAATTTTTGTCTAACTTTTCTCATGTTACACTAATAATACTTCATTTCCTCTCCACTTTCATATTAAGGACTGCCATATAACTTTCATTTTCATAAAACACAAGTTTCATATTTTCGTAATTCTTCGGAAAGAATAGTCAAAACAGTTTTTTTTAAATAATATATAAAATTTAGATGGTGGTAAAAGTCAGAAACAAATTTACGCTGAAAAATGTAACTATTTACATGGTTTTCATTATTATTCAGATCTGTGTTGCGATAATTGCCTATTTGTATGTCTACACTTATATTGTAGACGTACTGATTATTTTGTATGACTACACTTATACTGTAGATGTACTATGCAGTTTTCTTGTCAACTTTAGATCGCCTTGTTCCGGAAAAAAACTTCTGATGTTTACCGACTTATTGCTATGAAAAACTATATTTTTGCTGATTCGTGTAAACCTGCTAATTTATAATATAATTTAATTGATGAAAAAAATAATTTCCCAACAGCAACACAAAACTATTTGCCACTCCATTGAAACTATTCTGAAGAATGTGTCCATAGTATTAACAATTGTAAGTGTAAACTCAAACCACCGGTCTAATTAGGTTCTAGTATAACCGAGTTGGTTATCTAGGCACGTGTGTTATCACGTGAGGCTGAGCAAGTGTAAAACGGTGTAGTATAAGCCGTTACGCTCAGCTCTAGCTTGATATAGAGTTCTCGGTTGTTAGAGAGGTGAGAGAGATCAAGATAGAGAGTTAGACCGGTGGTGACGAAGTTGTAATCCAGGAGCTCGAGAGAGTGAGCTAAGATAGTGGATTCGCTGATCTCAATCAGCCCCAGGAATAGCGGCTTTCTCACATTGAGGAAGTGCGGTGAACCTGGGTAACCAAGTCTCTGTGTTCTTCTTTGTTTTGATTGCGTTGATCATTAGGTGAATCAAAGCTATTAGTCGCACAAATTGGTATCAGAGCTACGGTTGAAGCTCCGAGGGATTCGCGATTGAAGATCGGAGAGCTCGGGAAAGAAGTCGATGGCTGGATCCAAGTTTGAGATCGAGAGGTTCGACGGAGACGGTGACTTCTCTCTATGGAAGAGGAGGATGTACGCTTACCTTAGCGTATCAGGTTTGAAGGACGTTCTTGCGGAGAAAGCCTCAAGCTCAGAGGTTAAAGAAGATGTATCGGAGGACGACGAACCGGAAAAGGCGAAGAAGAAGTTAGCAGACCAAGAATCCAGATCGGAACGATGCGAGAAGGCAATGAACATGATCTTCCTAAACGTAGGAGATCATGTGTTGAGGAAGATCGAGAAGTGTACCACCGCAGCTGAAACGTGGTCTCTTCTTAAAACTCTGTATATGCCTAAGTCTCTCCCAAATAGAGTTCACGCTCAGCTCAAACTCTATGGATTACGGATGCAAGATCATCGATCAATCGATGACAACATCGATGACTTCCTCAAGATAGTAGGAGAGCTCAGTCACTTAAGCATTGAAGTCCCAGAGGAGGTTCAAGCAGTGTTGCTTCTGAATGCACTACCATCGAGCTACGATCAGCTGAAGGAGACCTTGAAATACAGCAGAGATGCCATCAAGGTTGGTGACATTGCAAGTTCGGCCAAGTCAAAAGAGAAAGAGATGAAGGATTCATCAGGAGTTCGAGCAAGTTCAGAGGGTCATTATGTAAGAGGAAGGTCAGAGAACAGGGGAGGTTCAGGTCACAAAGGCAAGAAGTATACGAGAGCAAGATCGAAGTCAGCTGAGGGGAAGAAGATCTGCTGGATCTGTGGCAAGGAAGGGCACTTCAAGAAGCAATGCTACAAGTGGTTAGAACGCAACAAGGGCAGAGTTAATGTTCAGAACAGTTCTGAATCGTCTCTAGTAAGGGACGATGCTCAAGATTTAGCTGGTCTGATTGCTAGTGAGGTCAACATGACTCAAAGTCAGAACGACTTAGAGGAGTGGGTTCTTGATACATGGTGCTCATTTCATATGACATCAAGGAGGGATCTATTCATCAACTTTGAAGAAGTAACTTCAGGGAAAGTCAGAATGGCGAATGACAGTCATAGTGAGGTCAAAGGAATAGGCTCAGTTCGATTCAAGAACCACGATGGGACTACTTTCCTACTTCATGAGGTGAGGTATATACCCGGAATCGCAAGGAACCTAATATCACTTGGAACCCGTGAGCGAAAAGGTTGTGAGTTCAGAGGCTCTGGAGGAGTTCTAAAAATTGCTCTAGGATGTGTGGTGATCATGAGGGGTGAGCGCAGCAGTAATGACACTCTCTACATTCTTCGTGGTACTGCACTCAAGTCAGAAGCTTGTTCGGCTGGTTCTATATCTACGGTTCAGAAAGATGAGGCACGTTTGGCTCTAACAAAGCTATGGCACAGTAGGTTGGGTCACGTGGGGCAGAAAGGTCTGGAGGTCTTAGCAAAGGAAGGTTGTATAGACAAGGCAAGCATTACAGATCTTGACTTCTGCGAAGATTGCGTAATTGGCAAGTCCCATCGGGTTAGTTTCGGTCCAGCTAAGCATGTGACAAAGGACAAGCTAGACTATGTTCATTCCGACTTGTGGGGGTCCCCTAATGTCCCTAACAGTCTGGGGATCTGTCATTACTTCATATCCTTTATTGATGACTGGTCTAGGAAGTCTTGGATCTACTTTCTTAAGACAAAAGACGAAGCGTTTGAAAAGTTTGTGGAATGGAAAAGGATGGTGGAGATTCAGTCAGAGAGGAAAGTTAAAAAGCTGAGAACTGATAACGGTCTAGAGTATTGCAACCTGCGGTTTGAAAAGTTCTGCAAGGAAGAAGGTGTAGTGAGGCATCGGACTTGCACCTATACCCCTCAACAAAACGGAGTGGCAGAGAGACTGAACCGGAGCATCATGAACAAAGCGAGGAGTATGCTCAGCGAGAGTGGTATGGAGGTCAAATTCTGGGCAGAGGCAGCATCTACGTCAGTTTATGTTATCAATAGGCTTCCTTCATCAGCTATAGACTTCAAGATACCAGAGCAGATGTGGACATCAACTCTACCAGATTTGTCAGGATTAAGAAGGTTTGGCTGTGTTGTCTACGTCCATTCCAACGAGGGAAAGCTGAACCCAAGATCGAAGAAAGGCGTCTTCACGGGTTATCCAGAAGGAGTAAAAGGCTTCAGGGTTTGGCTTATTGATGATGAACGGTGTGTCACCAGTAGAGATGTCACGTTCAGAGAAGACTTGATGTACAAAGACATCAACAAGACTGATTCAGGTACTCCTAACCCTGTTCCATTTGATTCAACTAACAAACGTTTGAGTCTTGAGTGTGCAGGTAATCTAGAAGAACAGGTTAATCCTCAAGGAGGAGTATCTCAACCAAGTAGCAGTGAAGAAGCCTCAACTGAAGCTACTGAAAACCCTGTGGAGCATCAGGATCTTAGTGATTATCAACTAGTCAGAGATCGAGGCAAGAGACAGATAAGGCAGCCGTCAAAGTTCAAGGACTACCAGGTGTATGAGGGTGATGACGTGATAGCTGGCTTTGCCTATCTAATACATGAAGATGCTGGGAGGCCTGAGCCAAGCAATCATCAAGAAGCGTTAGAAGACCCCGATAGTGAGTTGTGGACTGGTGCAGAAAGAGAGGAAATGGCGTCGTTGATTAAGAACAGGACATGGGTTCTAGTCGACAGAGTCAAAGATCACAAACCGATAGGATGTAAGTGGCTCTACAAGAGGAAAGCAGGCATCGCAGGCGTAGAGGATCCTCGATACAAAGCTAGGCTGGTGGCGAAGGGGTACGCTCAGAAGGAAGGGATAGACTTTCAAGAGATCTTCTCTCCGGTTGCCAAACATGTTTCGATAAGATTCATCTTATCTATGGTGGTTCATTTTGACATGGAGCTTCAACAGATGGATGTGAAGACAGCATTTTTGCACGGGTACCTTGACGAAGACATCTATATGGAGCAACCAGAGGGGTATGAAGACAAAGAGCATCCTGAGAAGGTGTGTTTACTGAAGAGGTCTTTGTACGGTCTGAGGCAATCTCCTCGTCGGTGGAACTCTAGATTCGATGAGTTCATTGTGGGCTGTGGGTTCACTAGAAGCGAGTACGACATCTGTGTGTACTACAAGGAGTATGAGGAGGGGAACCACGTGTATCTACTACTATACATGGACGACATCCTTCTTGCGTCTAGAAGTAAAGCAGAGATTGAAGATTTGAAGAAGGCTCTCAGTTCAGAGTTTGAAATGAAAGACCTTGGGGACGCAAAGAAGATATTGGGGATGGAGATCACTCGAGACAGAGTAACGGGAACACTGACAGTATCTCAAGAGGATTATGCATGGAAAGTGTTAGGCAACTTCAATATGGAGAAGTCAAAGAGTGTCTCCACGCCCTTGGGAGCACATTTTCGACTAAGTTCTGCAACTGATAAGGAGGTGAGGGAGCAGGAGGCGTCTATGCGTGATGTTCCTTATCAGAGTGCAGTTGGGTCTCTCATGTATTCAATGGTGGGCACAAGACCGGATTTGGCTTATGCCTTCGGGATGGTGTGCAGATTCATGAGCAGTCCAATAAAGCTTCATTGGCAAGCTGTTAAGTGGGTGCTACGGTACTTGAGAGGGTCTACGAAGGTGAAGCTATCATTCACAAATGAAGGGAAGTTTCTTGTGAAAGGGTACTGCGATGCGGACTACGAAGCAGATTTGGATAAAAGAAGGTCTGTGACTGGAATGGTATTTACAGTCGGAGGGAATGCAGTGAGCTGGAGGTCGAGTTTACAGAAGTCAATTGCGCTTTCAACTACAGAGGCGGAGTGGATTGCTTTGGGTGAAGCTGCACGTGAGGCTATGTGGTTAAGAGGATTTATCAACGAGATGGGCTTCGAGCAAGACTTAGTGGAAATCTACTGCGATTCTCAAAGTGCTATTGCACTTTCCAGGAACCCGGTTCATCATGAGAAGATGAAGCACGTGGATGTGAAGTATAATTTTGTTCGTGAGTTGGTCAGTGAGAAGATCATTGATGTGGTGAAGATAGCAACTCAGTACAATCCAGCTGATATCTTCACTAAGGTTCTACCGGTTGGGAAGATGAGAGAGGCCTTGAGGTTTCTCAGAATCACCGAAGGTTGAGTTTGCAGAAGATATAAGTTATTCAGCCTGATGGGTTTATCAGGAAGATCAGAAGCTGAGCGAGTTTGTTCAGGAAGAGTTCGCAGTAGAAGTCAGCAAGAGAAGTTATAGAAGTGAATCATGGTGTTTGATTTCAGGAGGAGTTAGCGGCAAGAGTTAACAAGAGAAGCAGTTGCATATGTCAATACTTGGACAAGGAGGAGATTTGAAGAATGTGTCCATAGTATTAACAATTGTAAGTGTAAACTCAAACCACCGGTCTAATTAGGTTCTAGTATAACCGAGTTGGTTATCTAGGCACGTGTGTTATCACGTGAGGCTGAGCAAGTGTAAAACGGTGTAGTATAAGCCGTTACGCTCAGCTCTAGCTGGATATAGAGTTCTCGGTTGTTAGAGAGGTGAGAGAGATCAAGATAGAGAGTTAGACCGGTGGTGACGAAGTTGTAATCCAGGAGCTCGAGAGAGTGAGCTAAGATAGTGGATTCGCTGATCTCAATCAGCCCCAGGAATAGCGGCTTCTCACATTGAGGAAGTGCGGTGAACCTGGGTAACCAAGTCTCTGTGTTCTTCTTTGTTTTGATTGCGTTGATCATTAGGTGAATCGGAGCTATTAGTCGCACATATTCATTGCACGATCAGTTTTATGTAAATCTATATGCAGTAAAATAGGAATACTTATTCCCACAATTATATTTTATTCCAGTGTCCCCTCACCCATAACATCTCAATTTTATCAATGGTTGGATCCGTATGACCACATACTTATGTTTTAAAATCATTGATGTTTTGGTTGTAGTCATAAAAATTAAGACAAACACTTTAACCTAAAAAAGTAACACTCAATATATAAACTAAAACTAATTCAGTCCGTTATAAAAAAATATAAACTATCATTAGTTGCATAGTTTTCAATAAAACTGAATTTAATAGAAAATATCAAAATTATGTATTTTGAATCATTAAAAACTCTTCAAAGAATCATCTTTTCAGTTAGCAGCTTTGCATGTTCTGATTATGTGTTTACTACATACTAATGTTTTCACCTTCTACATCATACTGCCGTTTGTTAGAAAAAATGAAAACTTCAAATATTGATAATCCAAGTTTTTACAATTTTCTTTCCAAGTTCTAAATATTTGCTATTTAAAATTTCTAAAAAAAATCTTCCAACAGCTCAGAGAAGTAACTGGAACTCCCTCTCTTTTCCTAATCCTTAATTTCACCCGCTCAACTGGGCCTAGTCGTTTGAATAATCGGATCGAGTTTAGATCGGTTCTTTTGAATATGTATCCATCCTAGAAATTTGAATCTAATAAGTATTTTCCAATTTTGGTTCGGATTCCGGTGGTTCCTCACCATAATATCGCAATTTTATCTATGGTTGAATCCGTCTCCATATGAATACATACTCCTTCTGTTTATAATAATTGATGTCGTAACTTCGTAATCATAGAGAATAAAAATATGTTTTTACCTAAAGAAAATAAAATTGAATATAAACTAAAACTAAAACATCAGTTATAAGGAAAATATAAAATATCATTGGCTATATAGTTTTCAATAAAATTGAAATTACTAAAAAGAATTATCAAAAAATTATATATTTTGAATCATTAAAAACTCTTTAAAGAATCATATACTAGGTGTTTTGTCTGCACTTGCGGGCTTAAAATTTTTCAAAAATTTATAAATATTAAATACCATTAGAATAATTTTTTAAAAATTTATAAATTTTCAAAAACCATTAGCATAAATTGTTTTCATGCTTTTGGCAGCATAAAAAAACTTTACTTATATAAAACATGAAAAATATAAAGCATGAAAAAAACAATTTCAGATATCTTAGATAGTTTTCCTTGTGTCAGCATTTATATTTTATAGTTAATCACTTACGGATAATGAAATAATGAACCAACAATATAAAATCTGGATGCACCAAATATACATCTCTTATATCAATTAATATTTAGTATCAATCTGAAACATATACCAAAATGAGTCTTTAATAAAAAACACACCAAAATGAGAATCAACCAATATATATCCAAAAATTAAGCAATCATAAATAAGATGATATATCCTGAATAAGATGATTTATATTGTGATTGTCTTAAATCACATGTTTAATTAAAATATAAAATAAGTAAAATTATTAATTATATTTATTAAGCATATGATAAATAAACAAAATTACCTAAAACAATAGAAAATATGACAAATAAGCAAAATTACTTAAAATTTACTGAAAACATCAAAATAAGAATCAACCAGCAGATATTCAAAATAATTATAAATAAGATGATATATCCTAAATAAGATGTTATAATATTGTGATTATCTTAAATCACATGTTTAATTAAAATTATTAAAAATAAGCAAAACTATTAATTATAATTATTAAGCATATAATAAATAAATAAAAATTACCTAAAACTATGGAAAACATGACAAATAAGCAAATTACCTAAAATCATGGAATACATGACAACCAAGCAAATTTATTTCTCAAATAATAGTATAGATTTTAGAACGGAAAGAGTATTGTTCTTTCATTTTAATAATCTTGCCCCATTTGATCAAAAAACAAAAAAAACTTGCTCCTAATATTAAAATTAGATCATTTATTCTCCAAATGTTTTAATATTCTTTCTTGCTCATGATATTATTCCATTTATTTATTCGACTATATCAATCTAACCGTCTCATCTCTATATCACGACCCAATCAAAATTCAACTTTCAATTATAACATATGACCGTCTGTCAAGTTAACATAACCCAATTGATTTGCTTTTCGTCCAAGCTTAAAAAGCTTGGCCAATATCATCTCATCTTCCTCCGTGATTTCTGGTTTAGCTTTTTGCAGAGAAAACCCTTGCCTCTCAGCGATCGATCTGAAGAATTTCATCAGGTTAAATTTCGTTATTCAATAACCTGTTTCTGGTAGATCGGCTTAGATTCGTACGATTCCGAATCGATTTGAGTCGTATTGATGTGAGCTTTGTCCACGATCTCTGTTTTCAAGTCTCTTAATTTGCTACGAAATAGATTCGACGAAATTGAATCGTCTTATGTTAAATAAATAAATAAAATATTACTTTAAGGGAGGGTTGATTTTTGTTTGGTTTGTATTGCAGAAACTTTCTTGCCAGCGGCTGTAGCAAACATACAAAGACGGTGTCATTTCTTGTGTATTTCTATTGCAAAGAAGATGAACACACTTATATCTATCTGTCAGGCGTTAACTGTTACAGTTGGGTGAGTTTCAAGCTCATACTAATGTTGTCCTTCTTTTTGTTCATATCTGTGTAATAACATTGTTTACCATGTTACATTTCTTTTGTGCAGTGTTTATTAATGCTGTCGGCAAGTCCACTATCTTTAGGACTAACAAGGCGTTAGAGTTGCAGTTGACTTTTTCTTTCAAGGTTATAGGTTTAGCGTTGTTAATATCTAGAAATGGAACCCAGGATCCCCAAGGTGTTGGATAGTAGGTGTGAAGATAGTTTCAGTAACAAGAGGAAGCGCTATGCTGCATATGTTACCGGAAAGTTGCAAGATGAGCCGCAGAGCCAAGTCCCTGACAAAAGAAGGAAGTTGGAAGGCGTTTACGAGACTCGCTCTGGGAAGTCTCTGGTCAGATACTACTCTTATTTTAAGAAGACGGGGATTGCGAAGCGTGTTATGATCTACGAGGAGGGTGGTTGGAATGATTTGCCTCATCAGATTATCTCTGCCATTCAGAATGAGTTGGATGAGAAGAGGGCAGCGATTGAGTTTGAGTGGTGTGGTCATCATTTTCTTTTGGATTTCTTGCATATGCATAGGCTAGATTTGGAAACGGGAGCAAAGACTCCACTTGCATGGATTGACATTGGAGGCAAATGTTTTTTCCCTGAAATTTACGATTGCTGCAATCAGAACTGCTTTGAGAATTCGAAACAGTATGCTCCGCGTGAGATCAAGCTGCACCTTGAGATTGATGTTAATGGTGGGGGGTCACCGAGGTTAAATCTGGAGGAGTCTGGTGACAGTATGGGTTATGTTCCAGCAGAGGATAGCTGCAGCCGCAAGATTGAAGCTGCTGTTTCTAACTGGAATGAGACGGACGCTACTATAGCAGTCTCGCCTGCCGGAGCCGAAGGACTTGATAAAGATGCCGTAAAGAAAATGTTTGCTATAGGTACAGCATCTCTAGGGCATGTAGCAGTGCTGGATGTGGGGCGTTTTTCCAGTGAGATTGCTGAAGCTCGTTTAGGGCTTTTCCAAAAGCAGGTTGAGATCACTAAGAAACATCGAGGGGATGCAAACGTTAGATACGCATGGCTTCCTGCAAAAAGGGAAGTTCTTTCTTCGGTTATGATGAAGGGACTTGGCGGAGCATTTGTTAGAAAGTCCATCTACGGTGTTGGAATACATCTAACTGCTGCAGACTGCCCTTACTTCAGGTTGTCCATTACTCTGGCACTGATTCTGCATTATATTAATTTATATTGTTTAGGAGATTAAATTCTCTTGTTTCAGTGCTAGGTACTGTGATATTGACGAAAATGGAGTACGGTACATGGTTTTATGCCGTGTAATAATGGGGAAAATGGAGCTTCTTCGTGGTGATAAAGCACAGTTTTTCTCTGGTGGGGAAGAATATGACAATGGAGTTGATGATGTCGAGAATCCGAAGAATTACATTGTCTGGAACATGAATATGAACACTCATATTTTCCCGGAATATGTTGTTAGGTTCAAGCTGTCTGATCCAACGAATGCTGAAGGTGATTCGTTTGTTCTATTTTCATACCTCGTATATGATTTTTTTCACAAATTAATAGTGATAACTGATGACGCATTGAAAGGGAGACAACTTAGAGACCTGGCTGAAGCTCAGGTCTCAACTGGTTAATTTGAAAAGAAAAAGGATCCATTGTGTGATTGAACCTAATGACCTCCGGTTTTATTTGGTTTCAAAAGACATGTCTGTGATTTAATCATCCGGGGGTCGGATGGAGATACTCACCGGTTAATGGGGTATTTTGATCCATCAGGTTCTGTTTTGTGCAGTATAAAAAGTCGATGTTATACAATGGTTTATGCAGGTAATTTGGTTGCTAAGCATGATAACTCAGGCGTCACTTTGGAAGGACCCAAGGATCTTCTTCCTCAGTTAGACTCAAACGTGAGTTTTTGGTTCTTTTATTTTGTTTTTTATTTATTTCTATGATCTTATGAAAGGGGCTGAATAACTGTATACTATGGTTTTTGTTTAAAAAACAGGGACCTGAAGGGTGTTCAGGGAGTGCAAGCAGTGTCTGTTTAAGCACGACAAAACCCAAATCTCCATGGATGCCTTTTCCTACTCTGTTTGCATTAATCTCACATAAGGTTCCAGAGAAAGACAAGCCTTTCATCATCGCTGATTACCAACAACTGAGGGTAGAAACTGATTTGAGAGAGTTTCCTACATAATGTTTTTGAGAATCGCATGAGGGATTAACTTATAAGATTTTTGTATTTTTTTTCTTTCAGGAAAAAAAGATGACGCGAGCAGAGTTTATAAGGAAACTGCGGGGGGTTGTAGGAGATGATCTGCTTAGATCAACCTTAACAGCTCTTGAAAACCAGGCAAGTTTAGTAGTAGTAAGGGTTTCGTTATAGTAAAAATGAAATGAGAAAGTTAACAAAACTAGAGATGGTTTTTTTTTGTCACTCTTCAGCACAAGTTAAAGGAGATTCCTGGAAGCATGAGAGACCATGCAGGTGGAGGTGCTTTGTAAAGTAAATTGGGATGGGTGATACGATGATGGCGAATATCAAAAGGAAGCTGCTCTACCTACCTTTGTGGTTCTCCTTTTGTTGACACAATGAATCTTTTTTATACTTTTAGTAACCTTTGGTTTCTGGGTCTGTCTTGGTTGGGGGTTGGACTTGAATGTGCCGACTATTCTGTCGTGAAAGATCCTACTTATTTACTATTATTAGCTGCAAAACATTGTTGCGGAAGTCGTTTTAGTCTTTACAAATATTTATTTGGTCGCTTGAGCACTCACCCGCAATTCCTCATTTGGACATTGTTAGGCTCTAATGTTGGGTAATTTCCAGTCCCTGTGCGTTGAGGGCTCGTCACCCGAGCAACCCTAGATACATTCTTGACAAGACCTCAAATTTTTAGAACGAGAGAAAGAAGTGTGAAAGTTTCTCTTTGACTTGATAAAAAGAAAAAGACAAATGTTTTGATTGGTAACATCCATTAGACTTGATTTAGTTTTTTTTGTTCTTTAAACTTTTTTTTACGCCGGATAGTAATATTAGATACGATTCTACAATCAATAATTTTACCTGCCATATGAAGATTTATGTCTGACTGCATAATCTTATTGAGATCTGATTCGGATCCGAGCTCTGATCTGGACCCGTTTCATAAATAGGGCATCTGGAGTGTCTGGATCCCGATCTGAATATAAAATATTGGATCCGTCGTATCCGGATAATCCATTGAATCCAGATCATGCGTCGAACTCGAATCATCCGTCAAATTCGAATCATCCGTCGAATCGGTGACTGGATCCGAATATCTTGATTTAAGTCCGGATATCCGGATCAGAATTTCTTAAATATATTAAATTAATTTTGTTAACAATTATAGTTGATATATTAAAATTTATACATAAATTTAGTCTTAAAATATAATATAATATTTTTTTATAGTTTTATTTACATAAAATTTAAGAATTATGTATAAATATCTAATTAATATATTATTTTTTTATGAATAACACTGGGACGGATATCCGAAAGGCACTAATCCGAATCCAGATACTAATATCACATATCTGATGAATCCGGATCCATATACCATAAAATATCCAGGATACCAAGTCCATCCCAGACCTATAGTAATTGTTAAGCACCTTTTTTTAGGTTTTGACACGGATCAAATATTCTGGTTTTTGAAGGTATTTATGATTTTCTTCGTATGTTACAAATATCTAATTTTCTATTTGCTTTTCTTCACAAAAATACAGATGGAAAAATGGATATCCGAAAAATAATTGATATTTGTGGATATTTACGAACAGTTACGGATATCTCATATGTTTTGATTAATACAAATAATCTTAAAAATTTGATACAAATTTGTTTTGTAAAATATTTTTTGCACGATATATAAAATAAAAACTCAAATAAGTAGTGAATCTACATATTTTGTAAAAAATTTAAACTTATTAATAATTATAATGACACAAAACTGTAAAAAATGTTATAATTATCATAAATGTTTTCTCTTTTTTATGTAGTACTTTTACATTAGCAATTATGTGAATAAAATTTTTCAAATCATATATTAGTATAATATATAATTTATACATTTAAAACTTTAAATATAATTAAGATATACATTTATTTATATAATGTCGAATCAGAACGGATATCCGCTTTTCAAAATTTTATATGTGATTTTTTCGATTGTAACAGATATTGATTTTTAATATTTGTTTTGCTTCAAAAATTGATGGATATCAAGAATTTTCAGATCAAATTAACAAATCAAATCGAAAAAATTAACAAATCAAATTTAACTGATAAAATGGCCATGTTAGTTTTGTTAGGATTGCATCGACCACTATAGTTCTCTGTACGTAACTACTTCTATTGTGGCATTGATAGGAGGTCAACAAGAGTTGTTCTTTTTCATCTCTCTTGTCTCGGGCCCTTTTTAATTCTTTTACTTCAAAACTAGTTCAAACCTTACAAGAAAAAGAGTAGCTCATAAGACAAATTATTGAATTATCGAGGTTCCAACATAACTAATGGATGCACGCAATGTTTGCACGCAATGTCTTTGGTAAATTTTCTGAATTATTATTTCTGTTTGCTTTTGTTTTGGTATTGTTATAATAAGTAACACAATTTCGTCAGTTCGAAAAAAAAGTAACACGATTTCATATTTTTTTCTTGGGAAATTGCACCCAGTTTCATAAAAAAAGCTAAAATTGACTAAGTAACAAACCTATCCTTTCTCTCCACTTTTCTGTTCCTATTTCTCTCTAGTATTTCTTTAGAAAACTAATTATGCTTATTTAGTTTTTTAACAAATAAGCCTTTTTCTCTTTTGGTAGTATAATTTTAAAAATATTTTGGAAGTTCTTTATAGACATTTAATTATTGATGATACAAATATGCCTAATTCCTTCTCCAATCTAACCAAAGTAACTTGCTAGTTTTTGTGTGTTTTAGGTAGTTTTAAGTTTTTTATATTATACGTATATTTTGAATTTTACATATTTTTAAATATATTTTGCAAATATTTTTGGATATTTTTTTTTGTATGGTGACATGTTACTCTAAGTATACAATAGCTTAGGACTGTTCAATATGGCAAAACCGAACCGTACCGAACCGAACCGAAATAGACAATGTGGTTTGGATTTGGTATATACCATACAAACCGAATGGATGTAATTTTCTAAAAACCGTAGGATTTGGATATGGTTTGGTATAAAACCGATAAAACCGAATAAACCGAGTAAAACCGATCAAAAATAGAAACATGTAAATATGTATATATTTTATAACGACGTATGAAAATCATAAATTAATTTGTTTGCTAATAACTATAACCATATTTTTATACTAATAAAGAAGTCATGATTTGTAAAACATTTGAAGTATAATTAAATAAAATCCATCGCAACCGATGCTTCTTATTTTTTTAGTTTTTTTTTTGATATTTTTGCTTTATTTTAGGATTGACTCAATTGAAATAAAGATTATAAATTTGATGGACAACAATAAGTAGAAATTCTTCACAACTTTTTAAATCTATAAATGAACAGAGATTCGTGTTCAATCGAAGAAACATGAATTTGATGAACGCTAAATATGGAAGAACAGAAAAAATTTCTTTAGTGCTTCGTGCTTCTGTTTGTTTTTAGCTTTTTACTTTTATTCAAAATTTTGAGCTTTGATTTTAATTCTAGATTTGATTATTTTATTAGATGGTATAAGTGTTTTTTATTTTTTTTGTTCTTTTATTTAAACATATAATATTTTTTAATAAATGACCGTGTTGACAACATGATTCTAAAATTCATATAATATGATCACAAAATAAAGAATTATGTTTTTTTGGTATAAAACCGAATAAACCGAAAACCGACAGTATATAAACAGAACCGAACCGAAATAAATATGGATTTAGAATGGTAGTTTTATTTTACTAACCGAAATACCAAAAAATTGAAAAAACCGAACCGATATCCAGATTAAACATCCCTACGATAGCTGATTCAGCAATCGTATTTGACATTGATTCAGCCAGTAAAAACATCAACATTAATCTAGAATTCAATGAGTTTCTCACAGCAGAATCTATTGTTAAAATTTAGTAGGTATTTAAAATTGAAAAAAACTTACCTTCACCCCCTAAGGTGAATCTCTACATTCACCCACCAATAGGAATTAGTTAATTGAGATTTGATATCTCTTAAAAAAGGAAACCAAATAATAAGAATTTAATGAAATAAAATTATGTTTTTAGATAAATAAAAAATAGTAGCAATATAAAAATATTTTTTTTAGTATTGATAAATCCGTCAAAAATACTAAACCCTAAACTCTAAATTCTAAATACTAAACTCTAAATTCTAAATACTAAACCCTAAACCCTTAGGGAAAGCCTGAACCCTTGGGCAAATCCTATACCCTAAATCGTTAATCTTAAACCCTAAACCCTTAATCATAAACCATAATATTAAACCCTAAATTCTAAACACGAAACCCTAAACCCTAAACCCTAAACTCTTTGACAAATATTAAATCATATACTCTTAATCCTAAACCATAAACCATTTTGGAATTTAGGATTTAAGGTTTAGTATTAGAAGTTATGATTTAGGGTTTAGGGATTAAGATTTAGTTTATGATTTAAGGTTTGGTTTAAATTTAAGGGTTTAGGGTATAGGATTTGTCCAAGGGTTCAGGCTTTCCCTAAGGGTTTAGGGTTTAGTATTTAGAACTTAGGGTTTAGGGTTTATAATTTAGGGTTTAGGGTTTAGTATTTTCTAACGGATTTATCAATATTAAAAAGAATATATTTTTTTGATGATTAATACTATTTTTTATTTATCTAAAAACATAATTTTATTTCATTAAATCATTATTACTTGGTTTCCTTTTTTAAGAGATATCAAATCTCAATTAACTAATTCCTATTGGTGGGTGAATGTAGAGGTTCACCTTAGGGGGTGAACCTAAGTTTTGTTCTTTAAAATTCGGCAAATATGAAATGTCTCTTTTTTTTTGTCAAACATATTTTATTAAGTCTTTTAGGCCATGAAAAACAAGTAGAAACAACTATCCTAATATACATTCAGCCCATATTGAAATCCAAACAAACAAAAGATAAGATTAAGGAAAACACGTGTTCAATAATAATACAACTACAGAAAATGAACAGCACATGTACAGATAGATGAGTCTCGACATTTCTGGAGTCAAAGAGCAGCTCCGTTGGCTTCGCCGGAAACTTGCCGGGACAGGAAACCTTCAGCAGCTTTCCTTGAGTAGTTGAATCTACTTGACCGCTCCTCTTATCCCTGTTCGCCGTCAATCTTGCTCGATTCTTCATCCACTTGATTGAAGTGAGTTCCAGTGAAAAGATTTGGAGAGATTAAGGCGGGGTCTTGCCAGAACATTTCCGATGAAGAAACTCCAGCTAATCTGAACCTGCATCCTCTCTCTTTGCTTAATCAAATAACTTAATCTCAAACCCGCTAAGGATACTCCGCCATAAAACTCTGTATGCGAAGATTGTACCTTTTATAGGAAAAAAATCAAGCATAACTAACTAGCTGATTAGAATCTTACAAAATCAAACAGAATATTGATTTGCATAGGATAGAGAAAACCGATTTAAAATAAAAAGCAAATAACACACAATAAAAATCGTCTAACGAAGGATAATCGCCAACACGAAGTGAAGATCGCCAAGCGAACTAGAAAGTCGATCGAAACTATTTTACTGAAACTATCTTACACAAGGAAACATAAAACAAAAGAAAGGTTGATGACCGGCAGTATAACGCCACCGGCCACCGAAAGTGATTTGAAATTGGTGGAAATTTTGTTTCAGAGAATTCTAGAGAGAAAAAACGAAAGAGGGTATTAGATAGATGGTTAAGTCATGGTTAAAGTTTCCTTTTGCTTGATCATGATTAACTTGGTTTATTATGGTTAACTCCGGTTATTGTAAATAGGAGTTACTATATAAGTTAGACCTGTAACAAACTTATGTTTACGATGATTGAATATAACAAACTCATTTCATCTTCTTCATCTTGAGCTCTGTATTTGTGAACTATGATTCTTCTTGGTTGATGAATCTAGATCCTTAATATGGTATCAGATTACACAAAAACGTTCTTCCGCTTCATTCTATCATCATGAGTGTCTCGCTCAATCATCTTCTTCGTTCTGCGTTCGATTTTCTCATCGTTCTTGGCGATTTTCTTCTTCAGATCTTCTTCTGTTACTTCTTCTTGGTTCGTCTTCTCTGATTGAGCTCGATTGCGTTACCTTAGCTCTATTTTGAGCTCGATTACGTCATCCTAGCTTCTTCGAACTTCCTTTTCTGATGGGATCGGAGATCGCCGGCAACTGTTGATTCGACGCGATTTCAAGCTGATCAATATGAGAATCCGTACTATCTCCATCATTCCGATCATCCTGGTCTTGTTCTGGTCTCCGATCGACTCAACACTGCTTCTGAGTTTCACTCCTGGAGGCGATCGATTCATATTGCGTTGAACGTCAGAAACAAGCTGGGATTCATCGATGGTACGATTCCTAAACCACCTATGACTCATAAAGATTATGGTGCTTGGTCTAGGTGCAACGATATGATCACGACTTGGCTTTTGAACTCTGTATCAAAGAAGATTGGTCAGAGTCTCTTGTTCGTTTATACTGCTGAAGGGATCTGGAAGAATCTGATCTCTCGTTTTAAACAAGACGATGCGCCTCGTGTGTATGATCTTGAGCAGCGGTTGAGTTCTATTGAGCAAGGCAACATGGACGTCTCTGCATACTATACCGAGCTTGTTACGCTTTGGGAGGAGCATAAGAACTATGTGGAGCTACCTGTTTGTACTTGTGGTAGATGTGAATGTGATGCAGCAGCTTTGTGGGAGAAACTGCAACAACGCAGTCGAGTAACGAAGTTCCTTATGGGGTTAAACGAATCATATGAGCAATCTCGTCGTTACATCTTGATGTTAAAACCTATGCCTACCATTGAGGAAGCCTTTAACATTGTGACTCAAGATGAACGTCAGAAGGCTATTCGTCCTAGTACTCGTATTGATAATGTAGCTTTTCAGCTACAGAGTACTCCTGCTGCTACGATTGCTGGTTTGTTGCCTTCTCCTGCTGCTGATCCTTCCTATGTTGCTGCGTATAACACCAGTCGTCAAGCACAGAAACCAATCTGTACTCATTGCGGCAAGTCTGGTCACACAGTCCAAAAGTGCTTCAAACTTCATGGCTTTCCCCCGGGATACAGGACAAACTTTAGTACCTACTCCAGGAACAATACTAGAGCTGTACCTTCTCAGTCAGTTGCACCTGTGACTCAACAGACTCCTGCTTTGACTAATGCTATTGCTACTGTGCATTCGGATATGGCATTACCTTCGGCTCCTATGCCTCAACTCACGACTGGTGGCACTACTATAACACTTCAAGACTTTACTCCGCAACAGATACAACATCTTATCTCTCAGTTCAACTCTCAAGTCCGGGTTCCAGAGCATCCGATTCTTTCTTCACGAGCTTCTATTACAGAACATGGTATTATGGCCTCTACTTCTTCTTCTGGTACTTACCCTTTTCTCTCTACTAGCCTTAAATACAGAGAAATTCTTGGGTTCACCCCTAGAGTGAACCTTTGGGTTCACCCAACCAATAGGATTTCATTATTTCATATTCAGTATCTTTTAAAAAAGGAAATAAAATATTATCAAATTAAAAAATAAAAATTAATATTAATTGCAAAAAATACGTTTTAGAAAAATATATTATTAATACCGTCAGCCAAACACTAAATCCTAAACCCTAAATTCTAAACCCTAAACCCCTGGGTAAACCCTAAACCCTTGGTAAATCCAAAATGCTTGGATAAATTCTAAATCCTACGGTTTAGGATTTATCCAACGGTTTATGATTTACCCAAGGGTTTAGAGTTTAGTATTTAGGGTTTAGGGTTTAGTGTTTTACTGATTGTGTTAAAAATATTTTTTTAAAAAAAAAATCAAACGATTTAGGATTTATCCAAGGGTTTACCATGGATTTAAGGTTTATGATTTAGGGTTAAAGTTTAGGGTTTAGTGTTTTGCTGATGGTATTTAAAAAAAAAACTTTTTTACGACTACTATTATTTTCTATTTATTTTTTATTTTAAAAACATAATAAAATTTGATAATACTTTGTTTCCTTTTTTAAAAAATACTGAATATGAAATAACGAAATCCTATTGGTTAGGTGAACCTAAAGGTTCATTCTAGGGGTGAACCTAAGTATTTCTCTTAAATACACCCATAATATTCTTACCTTCCAAGATCATTGTTTCTCTACATTACAAAATACTCTTTCTCGTGATGCTTGGATAATAGACAGTGGAGCCTCTAGTCACGTTTGTTCTGATTTAGCAATGTTTACTGAGCTCTCACCAGTCTCTAGTATTAATGTTTCACTTCCAAATGGTGTTAGTGTTCCTATTACTCATACTGGTACTATTCGTTTATTAGATTCCTTAGTTCTTACTGATGTTTTACATGTTCCTACTTTCTGTTTTAACCTGATTAGTGTGAGTTGTTTAGTACGCTCTTTATCTTGCTCTGCTCATTTCTATCCTTCTGGTTGTTTTCTTCAGGACCTTTCTCGGGGATTGATGATTGGGAGGGGTGAACTTCATCACAATCTTTATATTCTTACTCAGCCAACCTTCTCAACATCATCTCATGTGGTTCCTTTCTGTGGCTCTGTTCTCTCTGATGATCGCTTATGGCATTTGCGTTTAGGTCATCCCTCGTCTGCTGTCTTACACAACTTGCATCATGTCATACCTTCTTTGAAGTCGTCTGCTCCTGCTAGTTCTCCTTGTCAGATTTGTCCATTAGCTAAACAACGTCGTCTTGCATATGTTTCAAATAACAATTTGTCTCTTCATTCTTTTGATCTTGTACATTTGGATGTTTGGGGTCCTTTTAAAACTGAGTCTGTTGAAGGTTATAGATATTTCTTTACATTGGTGGATGATTGTACAAGAATGACATGGGTTTACATGAGAAATAAAAGTGATGTTTTGACAATCTTTCCTTCATTTCTTCAACTTGTCTCTACTCAATACAATGCAAAGATTAAAGCGATTCGTTCTGATAATGCACCTGAGTTAGCTTTTCCATTACTCACTAAAGAACATGGTATTGTGCATTATTTTTCATGTCCTTACACACCTCAACAAAACTCAGTAGTTGAGAGGAAACACCAACACTTGCTTAATGTTGCTAGAGCACTCTTGTTTCAGTCAAATGTTCCTTTGCAGTATTGGAGTGATTGTGTTCTTACTTCGGTTTTCTTAATCAATCGTCTTCCTTCTCCTCTTCTCGGTTTTAAATCTCCATTTGAGCTGTTACTTGGTCGAGCTCCTAATTACACAATGCTTAAAGCTTTTGGTTCTCTGTGTTTTGTTTCAACTTTGTCAAAAGATAGACACAAGTTTTCACCTCGCGCTAAGCCATGTGTTTTTCTTGGCTACCCTATTGGTTTTAAAGGATATAAGGTTTTGGATTTAGAATCTCATTCGATTTCTATTTCTCGTAATGTTCAGTTTCATGAAAATCAGTTTCCTTTTAAAACTAGTGAATTTTTGTCTTCTGCGGTTGACATGTTTCCAAATACTATTCTTCCTCTTCCTGTTCCCTTACATTTTGTGGAGACTATGCCAGTTCCTGCCTCTGTTCATGATTCTTGTGTGCACTCTGCTAATGGTTCTGATAGTTCTCATCATCAGCACACTGATAGTTCTATTCCTACATTGAATACTGAACCTGTCTCTGCTCATACTGATCATGTGCATGCGTCTGATGTTTCTGCTAATGCACCTTCTGTATCTGAATCCTTAGCTACTAAGACTGGTGTAGGCTCTGTTTCTGTTGCTAGATCTAAACGGGTGACTAAGACTCCTAGCTATTTGTCCGAGTATCACTGCTCTTTACTTCCTTCTACTTCTTCAGTTCCTCCTTTTCCTTCAAATCCTCTCTGTTCTGTTATTTCCCCTGATTCCATTTTGGCTTTATCTTGCTCCAAAACACCTTATCCTCTCTCTTCTGTTGTCTCTTATGACAAGTTCAATCCTCTTATTCAGCATTTTATCTTCTCTTATACCCTTGAAACTGAACCCAAAAATTTCTCTCAAGCCATGAAATCTGATAAATGGAAAGCTTCTGTGAAAGTAGAGTTTGATGCTCTCGAGCTTAATGGTACTTGGGATGTTGAATCCTTGCCTCCTGGCAAGAACGTTGTGGGTTGCAAGTGGGTCTTTTCCATCAAGTATAATCCTGATGGAACGGTTGAGCATTATAAGTCACGGCTTGTTGCTCAGGGATTTACACAACAAGAGGGTCTTGATTACATGGACACCTTCTCTCCTGTAGCCAAGCTTACCAGTGTTAAGCTCTTATTGGGTCTTGCTGCAGCAAAGGGATGGCGCTTAACTCAGATGGATGTATCAAACGCTTTTTTTCATGGCGATCTTGATGAGGAGATTTACATGAGCTTGCCTCAAGGTTACACGCCTCCTCCGGGTGTGGTTCTTCCTCCGAATCTTGTCTGCAGATTGCGCAAGTCTCTGTACGGTCTAAAGCAAGCTTCACGATAGTGGTATAAGCGCTTCTCTTCCGTACTTCTCGGCGCTAACTTTGTTCAGTCCCCTGCTGACAATACCATGTTTGTTCGTTCTACATCTACTTCCTTCATTGTGGTGCTGGTTTATGTGGATGATTTGCTCACTGTAAGTAGCAATGATGCGGCTTTGGATCAGTTACACACTCTTCTTCACTCTGAGTTCAAGATCAAGGATCTTGGTGAAGCTCGTTTCTTTCTTGGTCTCGAGATTTCTCGTTCTGCAGATGGGATCTTTGTTTGTCAAAGGAAATATGCGCTTAATCTACTTGAATATGCTGGTCTTCTCGGTTGTAAGCCAAGCAGTATTCCTATGGATCCTAATCTCCATCTCACCAAGACTTTGGGTTCTCCTCTTTTGAATCCTACTTAGTATCGAGAACTCATTGGACGCTTGTTATACCTAACGATCACTCGTCCGGATATAACGTTTGCAGTACATCAGCTTAGTCAGTTTCTCTCTTGTCCAACTGATACTCACCTGCAAGCAGCTCACAAAGTCTTGTGTTACGTGAAGAACAATCCTGGACAGGGTTTGATGTTTTCTGCTTCGACGGAGCTGATGCTGACTGGGCTACTTGCAAAGATACAAGGCGTTCTGTGAGTGGCTTTTGTGTCTTCTTGGGTACCTTGTTGATCTCCTGGAAATCCAAGAAGCAAACGGTGGTGATTCATATTGCCATGAATCCCGTTTTTCATGAACGGACGAAGCACATCGACATTGACTGTCATACAGTTCGGGATCAGATCAAGGCATGTCGTCTTCGTACTATGCACGTTTCTACAACGAACCAGCTTGCTGATGTTCTGACGAAGGCCTTGCATCCTGGACCGTTCTACTCTCTGATTCATCGCTTGTCACTTTCAAGTCTTTATCTTCCATCTTCTACCGATGATACAAAGCTAAAGACTTGAGAGGGGTATATTAGATAGATGGTTAAGTCATGGTTAAAATTTCCTTTTGCTTGATCATGATTAACTTGGTTTATTATGGTTAACTCCGGTTATTGTAAATAGGAGTTACTATATAAGTTAGACCTGTAACAAACATGTTTACGATGATTGCATATAACAAACTCATTTCATCTTCTTCATCTTGAGCTCTGTATTTGTGAACTATGATTCTTCTTGGTTGATGAATCTAGATCCTTAATAGAGGGGAGTCTAGGCTACGAGTATGAGGTACCATATATGAAATGTCTCTAAAAAGACAGATCTCTCAAACAATAAAATTTTTGAATTTTTAAGTTTATTTATATTTATTATAATCAACTTATGGAAAGACTTTTCAGTGAGATGCCATGATACTATTTTGCTGATTTATGGTAAATTTAATAGTTTATGGAGTACACTTTTTCTGAATAAAATTAGTTAAAATGGATTTAACACAATATAAAAGTTACAACGAAAGTTATGCTTACAAAATCTATTTTCTCTCAGAAATCAGCTTTGCATTGTCGTTTGGTTTAATACCAAAACTAGAGCTGGACCCGCGCGCCCGCGCGGGTTTTGATTTTCGTTTATAATGTTATTTGTTTTGCATGTGAATAATAAATATTTTAGATGGGTCACAATTTTTTTTGGATCAGATGGTTTCGGTTGTCTAAATATAAAATTTTTGAAAAATTTGGATATTTAATCAATTTTGGTTCGGGTTTTGTATTACTCTTTCAGATTCTTATCGGTTCGATTGTTCAGATTCGATTTTTTTATCGAGCTTTGATATGACATGAAAAAAATAACAATATATTTTCTGCCATTTTATTTGTGTAAATGTAAAATTATATTTAGAAAAAGTTACAGTAAAGATATATATCATTGTAATCTATTTTCATATAGAAATGTAAAAAAAATAAAGTTTAGTTAACAATAAAATGCCAAAATTTGTAAGGATTTTATATAAACAAATTCTATATCTTGGAGATGAAAATGATGTTTTTACAGAAAGAAAGAAGATGTGTATTTATAACAGTATGTAATATATTTACTTAATTAATTTTATTCAATAAAATATTAATCCAGCTACAGAAAAAAAAATTGAAGCAAAAGCTAAATTAAAACGAATTAGAAAGAATGATTTGGGCTAATAAAAATCGAATGTGATACGGGCCCAAAACAATGTGTGTTTCACAAAAACCCATTAGGTATCTGTTACTTTTTATTCCGGGAACAACGAACGGTTTTTTTCTTCACCGACAAAAAGAAACAGAAGAGGTTTCGATCAAACCAAAGCTAAGATCCATGCGACTTGTTCTTCTGATTCTCAATCAAACTAAGAAGATGTGTAGAGATCGCAAGTGAAAAACGGTACATACACACTCGCCCCCATCATTCTATTATTGAGAATCTTTAGGTTTTTATTTTTTCCATTCAAGCTTGACTCGTTGATGTTCTTTACTTTTTTTTGTTTTTTTTTCTTAGCTATTGTTGTCGATCTACAAACGGTTTCGAAGGAGATCAAGGGTCAAGCTACGAAACCTATTCAAGCTACGAAACCTACTCATGTCCTAAAACAAAGGTTCCGGAGGGGAATACGAACTGATAACATCGAAGAGGGTTTTCCTGCTTTTGCTGGTGATCATGTCCTAAAACAAAACCTACTCTAGTTCTACATGGTAAGTGTTATTTCATAATTATTCAATTAATTAGATAATTAGCTGTATATATTGGTTGGTGATGATGTCTGTTGTTAAATTTAAATTCTGTGTTTGCAAATTCAGCTCTTTCCATGGCTTGAAAAAGAATGAGTCATTGGTAGAACTCCCAATGTATCTGTCAGCAAAATATAAATTTCGGATTTTAGTTAATTCTGTTCTAGTTTCTTTGTTTGTATATTGATGAATTGGTATAACAGCTTCTGTAGATTCAGACGACATGTTCGAAAGCAGTGTTGGAGTTGATAGATGGGAAGTTCTATCAAAAGAGTATCCTGTGGTTGCGGTTACAAAGTTTCTTCTATTGGGGAAGCCAGTGGAGCATGATGAAAGTTATCTCCATGATCATAGACCCACTAAGTTAAAAAGAAGTAAGTAGGACTGATGTTTAATATCTATATTTACTTATTTAGCAAAGTTCTTGAGATTACTCTAAACTGTATTTTTCTAGTGTATTGAGCGATAGAAGTTTTAGTTAATAAATATAGATGTGTGTGCAGAAACGACCAGAAGCTGTTAAGAAAGAACTTTCTTCATATCGGAGACTCTTATGAAGGTGGAGTGTTTCAGCTTGCGTTTGCTGTTCCCGAACCGTATCCTCTGCAGCCGCCTCAAGTTCGGTTCTCGACTAAAATATTCCATCCTAATGTGCATTTGAAGGTAAGGAATTTTTAAAAAATTGAAATCTCAAAAAGAGTTTTTTTTGTTGTTGTAATATCTGTTATTGGGTAGACAGGAGAGATATGTCTTCACATATTGAAGAACGCATAGAGTTCTGCGTGGACTCTACAGTCAGTGTGTAGAGCGATGATATCTTTGATGGTTCATAATGAGGTGGATAGTCCTCTTAACATTAAGTGTTCTTTGTACAGTATGCAAAAGTGCTTTTATAACTTCAAATCTGATTTTGATCTTCTTCATCTTATTCCCAAAGGAAACCTTCTGAGATTTGGAGATGTGAGAAGGTTCAATTCAATGGAACGCAAGTAGAAAACAACTTAGGAGGTATTAAGAGAAAAATGCTAAATCTATATATATATATATATCATTCTTGATGAGTATACTATTGTTACTGATTCTTGTTTTGTGTTTTTGGAATAACAGAGCAGAGAGATGATCTTGAGAACTTTGTTGTCGAAGGAGAAGACAGATGATCTTGATTTTTGTTAGATTTGGCAGATGACAGAAGGATACATTGGAAGTGATCTCAAGGTTTTTGTCATCTATAGAACTTAAAATCTTGTGTCAAAGCATTGTAATGTGGAAATTGACGGTTCTACTCCTTTGTGCAACAGGACTTCTGCATAACGGGTTCTTATAGACATGTTAGAGAGCTAATTCAACAGGAGAGATTGAAAGATAAGTTAAAAGGAGTAGAAGACCCTCTCTTGTTCTCTTTGTTGATCAAACTCTCTACTGATTTTGACATTTGATTTGTGGTTTTAGGAGAGAAAAATAGAGCAAAAGCAGGAAAACGCCCAGAAGAAACTCTAGATGAAGAAGAAGGGCAGAAGAGAGAGAGAAGGGATCGTATCTAAAATTCTTCCAAGAAAGAAGAGATCATGGTCACATCGACAATACTATTTTACAAACGACATAAAGAGGTATTTTCGAATACACTTTATTTTATAACTATAGTAGTGGCTTATAAATTATAGAGTGTTACATGCTAAGTTGTGGTTAGGTAACCATTAGTATCGAATATATGTACATCATATGATAGTTTTAGGTTTAGTTGTTGACATGAAAACTCTTAAAAAGCCAAGTTTAGTGAATTAAAATAGCTGATATAGTAAAGTACTAAAAAGTGCACTGCAGAAAATTAGGGAAAATTCATTAAAAACTCATAAAAAATACCAAAACCAATGTTCCTTAATATTCTCCATCTTGATGTTCTAAACACAAAGCTTCACATAACAGTTTTTTTAAAACAATCTTCACAAAACATAAGGAACTTGATGCTTCAAAAAAACAACCATGCTTCTCTGAACAATGAAAACAACATAAACAATATTAATACAAAAATCAATTTGTGGGTGGCAAAAGTAATACAGTCTCGTTAAGAACAAATAGTTACCTTTAAAATAAGAAATAATTAGAACTTCAACCCCCACGATTCTCGATGCATCATTTGAACCTGCAAGCCTGCAAAAAAGCACCGTGGGTTAATAATAGTTTTTAATATGTTCAACAATAGAAAAAGAAGATATCATAAATCGACAATACCTTATCACTCATCCTCTTGCAGGTTATTAAAAACGTTTTTGAAAACAACATTAGTAGTTGTTTTTTTAGCTTTACCATCTTTGTCGACAATCAGAATTTGCAGTCCTTTCTTTGATGTGACCTTTGAAACAGCCACGCATAGTTGTCCATGTAAAAATACAGGTCTAGGTAGAAATAGACCAACTTGAGATAGTGATTGCCCTTGACTTTTATTAATCGTGATTGCGAAAGCCACAGCCAGAGGCAATTGTCTTCTGCGCATTTTAAAAGGCAATCTGGTGTCTGATGGAGTTATCAACAATCTAGGAATATATACTGTTTTCCCGACCTTCTCTCCAGTAATGATCTTAGCTTTAACCATAAAATCCATAAGTGCAGTGATCTGTAGTCTTGTTCCATTCATCAAGCCAGCTGCATGATTTATGTTTCTTAGAACCATAACAGGACATCCAACCTTCAGCCTAAGACTATGGTTTGGCAAACCAGAAACCTTGATTTTGTTGAGAAAATCAGGACCTAGAGCTTCATCATTCAATGAAATTTTATCAATAGGGTCAATACTATCTGCACTGGTATATATTTTCTCTTCACCTGCAAACTAATTGAACACTTAATTAGTACACCCATAGTAATATAAGTCTGCTACAGATTTAAATCGCTTGCAAAAATGTAAAATTACCATCAAGCTTATCCAACATGAAATCGTTGACCATATTCACATCTTCATTGGTAGGACATATAATAGCTCTTTCCTGGAAGAATTTGGGCTCTTTGTTTTCTTGTAAGGATACATAATCACCATAAACGGCTTTACTGATAGCTTCTATAGGATCTTCAGAGTTGGTAATCAAAAACTCAGAAGGGATTTCAATCTCAGCTTCGCCATCATTAGGCTCTCCGAGTTTGCCTTCCCCCAATTTTAATATCCAATTTGAGAAGTCCTTAAGATCCTTTGCCTCAGTTGTTGTCAAACAACCAGATAACAACCGCATATTCTTTGCGAGTTTAAGAATTTTACAGTGCTCCCATAGATAAGAAGAATTCAATGTTGCCATAACAATGTCTGCCCGACCACCTCCATTTATTACTGGTAGAATCTGCCTAAAATCCCCTCCAAAAACAACAACTTTTCCACCAAAAGGCTTGTTTCTGTGTTTCCCAACAATATCAGTCAGACTTCTATCCAAAGCTTCGAAACAATGCTTGTTCATCATAGGTGCTTCATCCCGTATAATCAGCGATGCTTCTTTTATTAGATTAGCTTGATCTGTTCCATGAGCTATAACACACGTTGAAAACTCATCGGGATTAAGAGGTATCCCAAATCTTGAATGAGCAGTCCTACCACTGGGTAACAACAAAGAAGCGACTCCACTCGATGCAACATTAAGAACAATATCTCCTTTGGATCTAATTGCTGCTGATAGTAAATTCCAAAGGAAAGTTTTACCAGTCCCACCAAATCCATAGACAAAAAACGTTCCTCCTATTCCTTTAGTGACAGCATCAAGAATCTCATCAAATATTCTCCTTTGTTGATCTGTCATCTTTGGGACATCTCTTTCAAGGGTTTCCAACAATGCTTCGCGTGAATAACTACGCTCATCTAGTATAAGAACATTTGAATCGCTAGTACTTGATTGTGGAACCTTTGGCATATTAGTAAATCTCTCAAGTGAATCCCTATTGTGCTTCAAAAGCTTTTCAATCTCTTGTAAAGCATAGTTTTTCTTCTCCTCATCACTCAACACAAGTCCTAGAAAAATAAAAACAGAAACTGATTTTAACAACACAAACAACTCACGATAGAAATATGTCCACATATATATATATATATGAATATAAATTTTTAAATAGTTACTAACAGTAAAGATTTACCTGGTCGATTGAAATATATTCTTCGGTTAAACTCAATATCTTCAGATAGACACTCCCATGTGTGTTCCCAAACATTCTCCGGTGATGATAAACTGTCATTATTAAGCATCATAGCAAAACACTGCCGTAAATCACTTGCAGAGCTATCATAACTTCTCCTCAACAGATCATCAATGTACTCGTGATCATCATCTAATAAGCCACGTGCAGCACATGTTTTTTTGTAACTTTCATAAAGAACATCTTCAAAAGTTTTTATATCCTCATAACATGTAGGACCTCTTACAATGTTCACCAATACCCGGAGATAATATGGATCTTCCTGTTTACGTGGAGCATAGTTAATCCTGCCAAGAGCAAATCCCCTTTTCCTTCTGTGAAATTTCTTCTTACTCTTATCGTAAGTAAAGAAGTTTGGTATCTGGGCATATGTGAGGGTTTTAGCAAGTGAATTGATCTTATTCAACTCAAACCATGCTAAGAACATTGTATTCTCAATGACCTTACGACTAAGCACTGCCTCCATCTTATCTTTACCTCTAAATATAACATGTTGTTTTCCAGGCAGATGAAAACTAAGCTTCTCTACTGCAGTAGATCGATAATGAATTGGAAAACTGAAAGTTCTCCAGCCACCTTCACAGGCAGAAACATATCTAAAACAAACAAAAAATATCTTAAAAACGCCATATATATATTGAATAAGGTTCAACGAAATGAAATGAAACAAAAAACATTTTTTTATTACCTGCAATCAAAGAAATCTTTGAATTCATCCTTTTTTTTCTCCACACTACCGTCCACACTTCCCATCTGGTTCATAACAACATGGTCAGGAGGTTCCACAGCAACCGTAACACGATCTTGACCTTTATTAATATACTTAAATAAGTATTTAATTGAGCCGGCTTGGTTGCACCATTCAACATTAATGTGAGCTCGGTAACGAAGAGAGAGTTCCTTATTGTAAGGAATAACCCATTGATTATCACATTTCATTCCACTCTTCTCGACATAGTTTTCCTCTTGCTCAAGCCTTCTATATACCGGAAACCCATCTCTATTAATGGTAGTCCTTTCAGCATATGGTTTAGGATAACCCTTAGAGCATAATCCATTCTCAATGCATGGAGAATTCATATTCGCAGCTCCACATGGTCCATGCATCATCATATCTTTAACAACATTATAGAGATCAGGCTCTGTTGATTTATTAGGGATTTCCGCAGAGATAATCTTGTCTATATCATCTGTGGTTGGAAGCTTGTAGTTGGGATGCATGAACAGAAGTATGTGTGCATGAGGTAGACCATGTTTCTGAAACTCTATTGTGTACATTGCTGTAAAAAAATTTATTAGTAAATATTAAAAATTAAATAAGTGATATATTAGATATAGGAGTTGAAACTTACATGAGACTGTCTTCCCAAGAATGTGTTTTTTTGTTAAATCATCCATCAACGATTCAAGTTTCATTTTGAATATCCTACAAAGAACTTCGGGTCTGTCTTCTGGCAACAACTTTCTAGACTTAAGGAATCTGGTGAGCTCTGGCCATTTAGGATTGCATGTAAAGGTGATGAAAAGATTAGGAAATCCAAAATGCTTACAAATGGTCATAGCATCCAAATAATTCTTCTTCATGTATCGAGGACCACCAGTGAATGAAGCTGGCAAAACAAATTCGGTCCCTTGTTCATTCATATTAGTCTTACCAGCATTTTCTGACTCTTTAATAGAGTCAAAACTGTCAGATCGCAAAGACTTCTGATTCAACTTAAGATAGCGTAGACGATTTATAGTGGTGTACGCATCTACCAAGAACTGCTGAAATAGACGTCTAGCATGAAGTAGATGTCCCGACTCATTCTTGCGTTTGTGAAGACGGTATGCAAAGAATTGCCTCATACTAATTGTAGCTTTCTTCTGTTTTTTGGTAGCTTCAGTAACACATTTCTTAATCCCAAGCCTGAAACCATCTTCTCCATATGTGAACAATAGAGGATATTGAAGTGCTAGATAGGAAGCATGAATTTCATTAATTCTAAAAAGCTTTCCTGAGTGTCGCTGGAGCACTATATCTCTTTTATCCATATCCATATTAAAATCTCCAGGAATTAGTGCAGCCACTTCAGATGCCGTAGGTGTGTTATAGGTTCTTCCGTCTCTGAGCCTATCACTAATAATCCTCATGTGAAACGCATCATCAGGATTTGTATCAAATCGTTCTCTGGCAGACCTAAACTGCTTAACATAGGGATTCACTTCATTCAACATTTTCATCAAAACCTCGATGATTTCTTCCTTCAAAGTATCACTTTTTTTTACTTGTCCACTCAAGCTACTCTTGCTGTAAAATAAAGAAAGCACAGCAAAATTAGAACACTAAAAAAATTTAAATCGAATATGTAAAAATACGGTTCAAAGCAAATTTGGTTACCTCAAACAGTTGCTTCTGTTTTTCACTTCATTTTCAGTGTCAGCTATGTACATTTGTCTAAATTTAGCATTATTACCATCTTCCGGTCTCAAACTCCCCAGAAGATGGTAATTTTCTCCGTGCAACTGAAACATATCTGGACCAACCCCTTTCTTCACAGATCTTTCAACTTTGCCTCCAAGTGAAGTAAATGAGAAAACCATATTATAAGGTCTCAGATTTTTCTGAAATTTTTTGCTTAGCTTGTCATCACCCATCATCAATTTTTTCAGTGCTTCTGGTGGTTCTTTTAGAAGGGGCAGCACAACCTGACCTTGCCCACAACATAGAGTAAAAGAAGGAGTATGTGTATTTCTGCGCCTATTAATCTGTTCTCCATACCACATAATAGCACCACAATGGGAACATGTACACGATGGATCACCCTCATCTATATAGTCTGTTCCAACTAAAAAAAAAGATAAATGTAGTTTTATCAAGATAACAAATACAAACATAATGAAAAACATAAATTTTGAATATCTCATATACCTCTGGATTTAGACATAAATCCCTTTTTAAGAGGTTTTGTTTTTCTTTTCGTCTCATTCCTACACTGATTTGTTATATTCACGTTGGACACATCTAAGTCGGCATCATCATTTTCAGAGTCTGTACTTTCTATTGAGCTAACATCAAACTCTAGGTCAGCATCAATTTCTTCAATTATTCCTGTACCATTTCAAATAGGTCAGATCAGACATAGAAAATTTAATCTGTAAGAAAAAGAATTATCTCAAATATATATTCACTAATCACCTTCGTAATCAAGATCATAATCATTCATTTCTTCTTCATCACCTTCAATGTCATCATCGTGAAGCTTACCAGATGTTTTTTCAATCTCATTTTCGAGATTAAAATCTATACTGGTAATCACATCTTCAACTGAATTTTTGTTATGTCCTTGCTTTCTCTTGTTTGGATTCAGTCTGGTAGAAGCTTCTGTTGACCTCACATCTTTAGCTACCAAAAAAAAAATCAGAACAAATATAACCAACAACATTTTTTTGTTTGAAAAGCTAAAATAGTAATACATATCTATATTCTTACATGATATAGTAGTAAAACAACTTCTCTGCTCTGTAGTTTTTTTAGGTTGGTTTGACTCAACTGACACACCTGCAACCATCCTGTGTTTTATATTTGTTCATATGTAAAATGCAAGTTTAAATGCCAAAATAGACTTACCAAGAACACATCTACGTTTGTTACTTGGAGTTTTTGGTGTGCTTGTACACAGACCTTCTTGGGTGAAAAGTGTTTGATCTATATTAGTAATGTCACTCAGAGCTGGTCTTTTCTTATTTCTCTGTAGACCGTTATTTGGTTTGCTCATTGGGTGTTTCTCTGCTGAGGTTTTATCTCTCGCTACACAATGAAAAAAACATTAGATATAATAGTACTTTGCGGTTTTATAAGATAAGAATACACCCAATCCTCTTTTTATTTACATATTGTAACTCTAACCTGATAAAGATGTCAAACAGCTTCTTTGCAGAGGAGTATTTTCATCATTGTTTGACAGGAAATTAACCCCTGCAACCAAGATTCAGAAACAAATTTAATACCGAAAATATATAATTTTAAAGATGAAAAACATGTTTTTATCAAAATCTTTACCTTTGACACATCTGCGTTTTCTAATTGGGGGTTCTTGGTGTGTTGGTAGTAAGTGCTTCAATTACATTATCGTACTCAGAAATTGGTTTAGGATCCAGACCATCAAAAATCCTTTTAAAAACAGAAGAGATAGCAATAGATGAGTGGACATTCGTTTGGCTTATGTTCTTCATGCTTGAAATCGATTTTTGTTGCAGCTTTGTTTTATCTTTCGACACCTCTCTTTTTCTCTTCATAATTTGCAGCTTGGGGAAAACAAAACCCTTACTATGTTTTGATTGTTCTTTGAAATGAGGATTTCTAATATATTTTCAAGATCTTCAATATTCCTTTTTAGCACAAAGATAGTTGTTAGTTAATTCTTTATAGTTTAACTTATGGTAACAGAATATATTTGCTGAGAATCTTAATAAATAAATCGATTTAACATAATATTTTTACAGTTTTTAAATATTAGATATGTTCCAAAAAGACTTATGATCGATTCTTATATAATTTGTTTATAGAATCATTTGGAATGGAAGTTCGAAGAGAGAGCCAAATGGATGTTGGTGACACGCGAGAATATTGTTTTGATGAAGGCACAAACAGGTATTCTGCCAATGAAACCTTTGATTTTATAACGATTTTTGAGTTTGGGTTAATTATAGAGTGTCATAAGCTAAGTTGCTGGTTAGATAGAAGTTAGTTTCGAGTTTTCAATAATTCAATCTAGAGACCAATCACGATAGCTGATAAAAGAAAAGTACTTGTTGACACGTTTGGTGGTAAAACCCAAGTTTACTGAATCAAAATCCCCTAGTCTATATTTGAGAAGTGATTTGCCACATGTCTTCTCTACAATCGTTTTCACAAAAAAAATTGTGACGTGGCTATTAAGATTGATGACATGTCATATGGTTAAATATGACATGGACAATTAAATTTAATGCTAATATATATTTTTGGAAATCTTTTTAGAATATAGCAATAACTCATATATTACATTTAATATTCATTTATATTTTTGGTAAACTTTGTAAAATATGGTAATAACTCATAAATCATCACTAAAATAAATATATTCAAATATGATATTTTGAATTTCGAAATATTATATAATTTTACTTTTATAATAATAAAATTTTTATTATCTAAAATTTTCTAAATTTTCTGAATTAAAAAAAAAATAAATCGTAATATCATTAGTTTCTTTTAGATATCTACAAATTATATAAATATTATTTAGTTTTAATTTTAATAACTATACCATTTATATGATTTTTAGTAATTTTTTACAAGTTGATTTAATAATTTAACCAAATGAAATAAATAATTTTTTTATCTAAGATTTTAACTTTATATATATACATATATATTCTTAAATATAATTTAAAGTAAAAAAAAAAATATTTTCTCTTAATTTTATGCTTCATTAATGATATTTATATTAATTATTAGTCAAAATAATAAAATATATAATATTAATAATACATTTTAAAATATAAAATTTAACTTTTAAAAAATCCATCACTACACATGGTGCATGAAAACACCTAGATTAATAATTGTGACATAGCTACTAAAATTAATGACATGTCTTATAGATTAATATGACATGGACAATTATATTTAATGTTAATTTATATTTTTGATAAAAATTTAAAATATGGTAATAACTCATATATTATATTTATTATCGATTTATATTTTTGGACTTTTTAAAAATATGGCAATAACGCATAAATCATCATTAAAAAAATATATTCAATTATGGCATTTCAAAATTTGAAATATCATTTAAATTAAAAATATTTCAAAAATATATACATATTTTTAGAAAATTATAAAATTAAATCATAAAATCAAATTAAATCGTAAAATCATTAGTTTCTTATATATATTTACAGATTTTATAAATATTGTTTAATTTTAATTTTTGACAATTCTGAAATTTTACATATTTATTTAATATATTTAATTAAAATAAATAGATAGAAAAATGTACCTAAGATTATAATTTTAAATATATACATGCACATTCTTAAATATAATTCAAAATAAACAAAATTGGTTTTATCTTAATTTTAATGTTCAGTTAAATCAAATTTATATTAAAATATTGATAAGAAAAAGAAAATTTATAATATTAATAAAATATAAATATAATTAATATTTATCTTTTAAAAATATATTAAAATTCTTTTACTGCACATGGTGCAGGAAAACACCTAGTAACTGTAATAAGAAAAGTACTAAAAATAGCAATGCATAAATCACACAAATAATCCAAAAAACATAAAAAAAAACCAAAAGAAACAAATCGCCAAAGTATTCCTCACAAAACTAATCTTCCTTTTACTTCTCCATCTTCATTTTCTTAACACAAAGCTTCTTAGGTGTCGAATTCTTGTCATTAAGCTCAACATCTCCATCCTTACGCTTAGAGAAAGGTGTTGAAACATCTGATGAACTCTCTTTGTTATGATCAATCAAACAAACCTAATTAAAAACTAATCAGAATCGGAATATACATATACATATTAATGAGGTTATAATATAACATTCTCCAAACCTCTCCAGTTGAAAGATTATCTGAAATGGTCTCCAATCAGAGACACTGGTTCTGAGAGTGATTCTATCCTTTGAATGTGATCTCCAGACCAGACCTCAGAGACCTTAAAGGTATCTGATCCACTGGTTACATTATCACTTTTGATGGAAATACCAAAGCAAAACGATTTTCCAACCAAATTTTGGATTTGAACAGGAATAATATGTGGGTCTTCAATCTGCAAATAAAAACATAGTGTCATCTTTATCACCAATAATAGTTCTAGCCAATAATAGTTCTAGCCACACTGTCCAGTAACATTAAACGGCATGACCCAGTGTCATCTTTCACTAAGACATGAAGCTTATACCTGCAAAGAGTAAAAATAATAAAATAAGTATCAAGAAAACGTAATTATACAATAAGTAAAAATAATAATATGTCTAATATTAATATAGTAGACAAAGCAAAGGTCTTTTATTACTTAGGTGCGATATTAGTGATGTTTGCTCGACACACATCACAATAGAACTGTGGCTTATCAGTTTCAAGCAACTTTTGATGGCCATTCCTACCAACCCTAGTGGTACGTCGGTTATGCCTCACACATCCAAAATAGAACCAACCCCAATCTGTGTCTATGGCTTCAATTGTACACACGATTTTGCAGGGCTCAGCCTTAATGGTTAAACAAAAAAGTTTCTCTAAACATATAATAATAGGACTTTCATAATCTAAATAAAAATATTTTCTTTTTGTTAAGTTACCTCAACAGCAAGACATATCTCAAAAATTGATTTAATGTCAACCTCATTCCAATCATCAACAACTGGTGCCATTATCTTATTTTCATCACTTTTAGCCAAAAGAGCTAAGGGTAGAGCATCACTTTCGGTCATCCTGGTGAACATAGTTACTGTTAGCTTCTAATATTTAAAAAACGACAACTATATACTTAAAAAACTCACTTCTGTCTGAACTCAATAGCTTCCTCAATGGTTGGATTAAGCATCAAAAGTGATGTATCAAAAGCATTGGTGATTGCACTTCACCTATAATTCAAAAGGTATGAAAGGATTAGTAAAAATCTAGAGACAGTGATAAGTTTAAGGTCAAAAATCGAAATAACAATGTGTCTACCTCTGAAGTTATTGATTTTGGCAAAGCGTATCAAGCAGATTACAGTTCCATCTGTTGATTCCTCCATATGCGATTCTATTTGATCAGCGTAGGATCCCCATAAGCAACATGGAAGTTCATTCCCACTATATATGCATATAGAAACAGTCAAGTATTATAGGACACATCAGAAACATGTCAAAACAATGCAAAAGGAAAAAAAAGTATATACCTTGTATCACGCAAACGAAACTGCACTCTCTTTCTGTTTTCCCCGGTTGTTAATTGACACATTCTCACTTCTCCAAGATCGACCATTTGACCCATAACATCTAAGTCAGAGAATAAAACTAAGTAAGTATAAAGTGTTACCAAATAGCAATAGGAGAATCGTTTTGTGTACATACCAATTAGAAAAAAAGCTTCGCACTTTCCGTTTCCAATATCCTCGTAACTTGACAGAGATAGGAAGTTATTCTCATTACGGTAATCAGTACGTCTGATCACGGTATCTCTGATGATGGTGATTTTGTATTGAAATTTGGATGGTCTATATTAAACTCCTTCAGCAGATATCTTAAATTTCTCGACCTCTTTCCATTCTCCTAGCTGTAAATCGCGTTGAACACGATACATCAGATTTCGTTTACATGATGCATGCATTTTTTGACCCTGCAAAAACGTAGTATTAGATTGATTTAACCATTGTAATTTGACCTCAAACTAATAATAGTTTATAGAAACTATTTTCATTTACCGTTTCATCTGCGAATATTAACTCAAGAGATTCTCCTCCATAGGTAGTCTTTGTTTTCCACGAATGAAGAAGCTTCAGACGAACTCGCCATTCTTCTTTGTAAGGCTTGAGATCATTGATAAAAACTATTTTTCTATTCGCAGACATTTTTTTTTGAGTTCTCTGTCGATGTTAGGAACGTATTAGATTCTGTATATATAGATGACTGAATAATTAGGTTAATAGGAGTTATGGCGTGGTGAGATCATTTGCGAATATTCTCTGCGTTAGATATTTTAACTAATTGATATCTTTTGTAATTAATATTGGAGTAGTTTCTAAATTTTGTTATATATTGACGCAGATTATGGTAACAAATTAAGTTGGGATCCGACGGAAATTATGAAGGAAGATAACAGGGAAAAAAATTAATATCTTGGTTACCAAGTTGCGTGGAAAGAAAGGCACTCTGAGTGAATTAGTTAAGATTTTCCTTCTATATTTTGTGCTTTTAATGATTTCTTTTTATTCATAAGCTTTGTTATATGTTCACACAGATTATGGTAACTAATTAGGTTTGGATCCGACAGCAATGATGAGGCAAGATAATAGAGTAAAAAGATATTGAACTTGGAGAAAAAGAAACGTGGAAAGAAAGGTTAGCACTAAATAATTAGATAAGAATATTAATTATCAAATCTTTTCAAAAAATATAGGAATGATATTTTACTTATTTGCTTATAACTGTCCACGCAAACTATGGTAACCATAAGATATTATGAGAATCCCATCTTAATATTTTCCACGATGAAGATATCTATAAATTAAGGTATATTCGGTTGTTTAAATATTTGAACTTAGTTTATCTATTTTAAAAATATTATGAAACCGAGGTTTATAAATATTGATATTTAGGTTGTTGAAGATTATAGTAACTAAATAAGAAGGGATGTAATTTTAAATTTGAGTCAAGATAATATAACAATGTCGATACATCAGTAATATTATTAAATCAATACTATTGTAAATATATAGGAATCGTTATAAATATATTTTATTGATTAAAAACCTCATTAAAAGAAAAGTACCGAAGAACAATGCAAAATTAAAAAAAAAAACTGGAACCAACATGAAAAAACCAAAACAAAAACAAACTCAGCATAACATCACATAACTAATAGTCCTCTGTTTTCTCAATTTTGATGTTCTTAGCACATAACTTCTTGGATGTGTGATTCATGTCATTAAGATCAGTATATCCTTCCTTACGTTTACAGAAACGTGTTGAAACAGCTTCAGATGAACTCTCATCTTTTTGATCAATCAAACCAACCTATTAAAGGAAAAAAACTTTAATGTATAAACAAATCTCATTCTTCTATTATTGAAGTTATTAAATAACACAATTGATACCTCGCAGGTAGTAAAAGAAGAATTGGTAACAATGGAATAGTCTGTGATGCATATCTTGAATTTATGGCTGGTTGGTCTGTATATCCCGACGGCTTGGTAAACCAAGAAATTCTGGAGGATCCTCCATTGACCAATCTGCATTTTTTTTTACACGAGCAAGGAAGACTTTCTTACAGGTACAATGGATCTGAACTCCCTACAATAAGAAATATTGGTTTAGTCTTAGGCAAAAAAAATTATAGAAAATGAATAGGTTAAAATGAAAACATACCATCTTATCTTCAAGTATAAACACGAAAGTGTCTTCTCCAAAACCGTTTGGGGGGGGGGGGGGTGTTGTGTCCAGGAATGAAGAACTTTCACTTCAACCTTCCAAGAATTTTTATATGGTTTGATATTGTTCAAAAAAGTGATTGCGCTAGATGAGGGCACCATAGCCATAGTAGTGTTTTGTTTAATATGAGGTGTAGACGAAAGGGAGGTTATATAGGAAGGTGATAATGTAGGTTTAAGAAGTAATTGAGTATAAAGGAATGTGTGTAGGAGGAAATGAAGGTGACTTTATAACGGTTTTGGAGAAGACACTTTCGAGTTTATACTTGAAGATAAGATGGTATGTTTTCATTTTAACCTATTCATTTTCTATAATTTTTTTTGCCTAAGACTAAACCAATATTTCTTATTGTAGGGAGTTCAGATCCATCGTACCTGTAAGAAAGTCTTCCTTGCTCGTTTATAACCCAAATATCTTACATGAAAAAGACCCGAGAATTCTCTCCAGCTTCCCTCTTGTGGGCTTTAGTCTCTCTCTTCCATAAGGTCTACTTTGCCCTTTAGGATAAGAGCTTTGTGTGGTCAGAAAGCAGTGTAACAAGTACTATTGGCATTAAGTGAGCACTTTATACATCGAAGAAAGGGTTTTAAAAAGGTGTTCTTCAGTGATTTCAAGGGTTTCAAAATCTTTTTCTAGATCTAAAGGATAGGCTGCTGGGAAAGGCAAAGTGAACGAGTAAGAGGTTCTCTAAAGCTTCAGAAGATCACAAGGAGTCACTAAAAGACTTCTGGTAGGAGTTACGTTCTGTCAACAACATCATGTCCGCGGCTATATACAAAGCGCTTATGGCGATGTCGCTTGAGGAAGAGGATGAGCCGTTCGATCTTCCAGACTTACCAAACCACTGCTCAAATGACATCAACGAGCTGAGCTTGATTGATTGGTCGCATCCTCAACCCTATGTATCAGAAAATGCATAGTCTCATTCTAGATATGCCACGCAAATGGAAAAAACTGGGAAAATTCAGAGGAGTGGCTCTGTCGAAGGAGAGGTTTCAGTTCATCTTTGACCATGAACAAGATCTGCTTGATGTTCTGGAAAAGGGGGTTCATTCCTATAAAGAATGGACCATAGTGGTAGAAAGATGGACAGAGTTTCCGGGGCCAGATTTCTTGTAGTATATACCTATTTGGGTTCAGGTCAGCAACATTCCTACTAACCACTACACTAAGAAAGCCATCTGGGCGCTGGGAGATTTGGCGGCTCCGGTAACTGAAGTTGCTTTTGATCCTTTGAAGTCTCAAAACAGGGAGTTTGTAAGGGTTAAGGTTAGGTTTGATGTCTCAAAACCACTAAAGAAAGAGAAGGTAATCAATTTACCAAAGGGAGGTTCGACAAAGATCTTCTTTCATTATGAGCGGATTCAGAAGCGCTGCTATACCTGCCAAAGATTGTCTCATGATCACGATCATTGCCCCATTGAAGTTCTGAAGAGACAAGCCTTAAGTGATGCTAGGAGAGCAGGAAGTACAATCCCTAAACCGAAACCTGCACAGCTAATCAAAGACCTAAGATTGCGGCAGAGGTGTTAGAAGGAATGAGGCAGTATCTCCTGGTTGCGGATGAGGAAGAGCGAAGTGTCAGGGAAGAAAGAGTTAGGAGATCGGTGAAGGAAGCGGAAAAAGATCTCTTCACTCAGAAGATTGCATTGAGCTTGGAGCCAATACCTACTATCACTAAAGATCTTGACAAAGGGAAAGGCCCAGTATTTGGTTACGATAATACATCATCGGCGATACAGTTGGTTGAGAAGAGTTCCCAAGGACCTAAACTCATGGCTTCAGCTATCGCTGCTGGTGCCATTGTGGTCAGACCAGAGAAACCGGTTTGGGATAGATTGGGTACGAGACCAAGTGAGGCTACGTTGTCGTATGCTTCATCTAAGGAGGATTCTACGGGATTCTCTCAAGGCTTCTATGAGGCTGGGAGTTCCGGGATCAATCCAAAGAAGAAGTATACAAGGAGAAGGCCAGGGAGGAGTAAGCGTAAACCCAAGAAAGATGGGAACTCAGGAAACAATGATCCGGTGATCTTGAAGGAAGGTCTTGAGGTTGGGATCTTAGAGAAGAGGAAGAAGCCTGAAGAGATGGAGGAAACATCCGAAGCCACGAGGCAAAGAGTTTCAGTGATGGTCCCAAATGAGGGACCGTCCAACGCTTAAATGAGCATTGTGTCTTGGAATTGTCAAGGACTGGGACGGTCTCAAGATTTGACAATTCCGCGCCTCATGGAAATACGTAAAAAATATTTTCCTGAGGTTCTATTCCTGATGGAAACAATGCACAGTAGGAATGTTCTAGTAGATATCCAAATATGGCTCGGATACGAGCGTGTATATACAGTAGAACCGGTGGGGAAGTGCGGAGGACTAGCAGTATTTTGGAAGAGTACAGTGGCTGTGGAGGTACTCAGTGCTAATAAAAATATTATCGATCTCGAGATGCAAGTGGGTGATAAGAAGTTTTTTGCTACCTGTGTCTACGGTGATCCGATGGAAAGCAAACGACGTAAGGTGTTGGAAAGAATGCAGAGGCTAAATGTAAATAGAAGACAGCCTTGGTGTATTTTTGGGGACTTCAATGCGATTCGAAGTAACGAAGAAAAGATAGGTGGGACGCTGAGGGGTAAAGCTGCTTTTGTGGACTTCAATAACATGCTCAATGGATGCAAAATGGAGGAATTAAAAAGCAGGGGAGACTCCTTCACATGGGGAGGAACTAGAGGGAAATATTCGGTGCAGAGCAAACTTGACAGATGGTTTGCCAATGAGCGATGGCTGAGAACGTTCCCAGTTGCGAACCAAGTATGTTTGGACAAGAGAGGCTCTGATCATAGGCATGTTATGATCAATCTTGTTACCTCTTCTGGAAAAATGAAAGGAAATTTCAGATTTGATAAATCTTTGCTGAACTTACCTAATGTCCAAGCTACTGTGATAAAAGCATGGAAAGGAAAAGGAAGAGGAGTGGCGTGTAGAGTCTCGGAGAGAATCAGGAGATGCAGATCTGCTCTAAGCCGTTGGAAGAAAGACTTTCAGCTGAATGCTCGGGATAAAATTGCCAAGCTACAAGAGGCATTGGAGGAAGAACAGTCACTTAGAATGCCAAGGAGATACAAAATCCTCTGCTTGAAACAAAAACTTATGAAGGCTTATAGAGAATAGGAATCTTTTTGGAGCCAGAGGAGTAAAGAGAGGTGGCTGAAACTGGGAGATAGAAACTCGAAATTCTTCCATGCGGCAGTGAAGTATACAAGGAGAAAGAATGGAATCGAGATGCTGCGGGATGATTTCGGCTGTGAACACAGAGCTGAAGAGGCAAAGGGCAACGTCGCTTCTTCTTACTTCAAGAAGCTGTTTACAAGTTCTCAACCGACTGACTTTGACGAGATATTCGAGGACTTCCCCACCAAAGTATCAGAAGAGATGAATGATGAGCTAATTAGAGAGGTCTCAGATGATGAGATTAGAGAAGCAGTCTTCTCAATCAAGCCATCCAGTGCACCGGGACCTGACGGTATGACTGGACTCTTCTTTCAAAGATTCTGGAAGGACATTGGGCCTCATGTGTCTGCGGAAATCAAGGACTTCTTTGCTACTGGTTCATTCCCATCAGAGTGGAACCATACGCACCTATGTCTGATTCCGAAAATCACCAAACCGTCAAGAATGGTGGATTTACGACCCATCAGCCTCTGCTCAGTCTTTTATAAGATCATATCGAAGATTATGGTGAAGAGACTTCAACCGATCTTACCACTGATTGTCTCCCCATGTCAGTCAGCGTTTGTACCTGAGAAACAGATCTCAGATAATGTCTTAATTGCACATGAGATTGTCCATAGTCTAAAAACGCTGAAGCCGATCTCAGAAGAATTTATGGCGGTAAAATCAGACATGTCGAAGGCCTACGACAGAGTAGAGTTGAAGTATGTTAGATGCTTACTACGGGCTTTAGGTTTCCACACCAAATGGGTGGAGTGGATCATGTTCTGTATCTCTTCGGTTACCTTCTCGGTGCTTCTGAACGATCAAGCACATGGTTTCGTGACACTTCAGAGGGGACTTCGTCAAGGTGACCCTTTGTCGCCATCTCTATTTGTGCTTTGCACGGAAGGACTCTCTCATCTACTAGCTAAGGCGGAAGCACAAGGAATGATAACAGGAATCAGCTTCTCGGTCAATGGACCAACTGTTAGCCATTTGCTGTTTGCAGATGACTCGCTCTTCATGTGCAAGGCCTCGGTGGAGCAAGCTGAAGCTTTAAAACATGTTTTAAATATTTATGGGGAAGCAACAGGCCAAGTGATTAATCTAGACAAATCGGCAATCACGTTTGGAAAAGGCATTGAAGAGAGAAACAGAGAAGCCATTCAGCAGTGTTTGAGAATTTTTGGACTAGGTGGAATGGGGAAATACTTGGGACTCCCTGAGTGTTTTACTGGATCGAAGGTGGAAATCCTGAAATACCTACACAAAAATCTCAAAGCTAAGTTGTCTGGCTTCTTCTCAAGGTGTCTCTCGCAGGGAGGTAAAGAAATTATGCTCAAAGCGGTTGCGTTAGCGTTGCCTGTCTATGCCATGGGGTGTTTTAAACTGCCAAAGACGATCATCCAAAACCTCACAGCAGCGCTGGCGGATTTTTTGGTGGAGCTCTGAGGAGCATAAAAGGAAGATACACTGGATGAGCTGGGACAAAATGTGTATTCCGCAAAAGCTAGGAGGTATGGGCTTTAAGGACATTGAGAGCTCTAATCAAGCTTTACTGGCGAAACATGCTTGGAAGATGATTCAAGAACCAGAGTGTCTTCTTGCCAGAGTGCTGAAAAGTAGGTACTTCGAAAATGGCTCCATTGTCGAAGCTACCTTGGGCTCCAAACCTTCCTATGGATGGAGGAGCGTTCTTCATGGGAGAGACTTGTTGGTGAAAGGTCTGCGCAAAGAAGTTGGTAATGGCAGGTCATTGAGGGTTTGGACTGACCCTTGGTGTGACTTTGGAGGTAGAGCTAACCCTTGGATGAAAATCACCATCATTGACCTCGAACTCAAGGTCAGTGACCTCCTAGATCTCGAGTCTGGCTCTTGGAATGAAGAAGTGCTAGCACATAATTTCTTTGAGAATGATGTCAAGAGGATAAAGAAAATCAGGCCGTTGATAGATCAAGACGACTACTGGTGCTGGAAGCATGAAAAGTCGGGTGCATATACGGTAAAGTCTGGTTACTGGTTGGCTTCGAAAACTAATCTCCAAGAAATCCTCCAAGCAGCACATGCCCAACCCTCTCTCAATGGATTAAAAGAGTAGGCGTGGCTCACTCAAACTGAGCCAAAGATCAGGCACTTCCTATGGCGCATCTTGAGTGGTGCGACCCCTGTTATGGAGGCTCTAACGAGAAGAGGAATGAAAGTTGACGAGAGATGTTAATTTTGCGGGTTTGAGCCAGAAACCATAAATCATGTGCTCTTTACATGCCATGTAGCTAGACAAATTTGGGCAAGGTCTCGGTTCCCACTCCCAGAAAATGGATTTGATGAAGAATCAGTGTTCACTAACCTCCATTATCTGTTCCAAATGAGCAAGAATATCAAAATCCCTCTTGATATTAGAAGGCTCTTCTCTTGGGTGTTGTGGTGTCTTTGGAAAAACAGGAATAAATTTTTCTTTGAAGGAAGAGAATTTGATGGAGAAGGCTTGATTGTGAAAATTCAACAGGAAGCGGAGATATGGTTCTTGGCCCAAACTCTTGACCAAAATGAAGACAGACAGAAGGAGGTGGAGGTGGAGGTGGAGGAGGGCAGAATTGGTCAGAAATGGAGAAAGCCTCCTGATGGATGGCTAAAATGCAATGTAGGATGGTTTTTAGTAAAGAAAACCCGCTTCCTTGGGTGCGCTTGGGTGGTTCGAGACTCAAATGGGGTGGCGATCTGGCACAGTAGAAGATCTTTTGTGGAGATACAAAATCTCAATGAAGCAAAAATGCAGACGCTATCGTGGGCGTTGGAGAGCATGGTGGCTCATAGAGTGGAGAAGCTGATTATGGGTATTGAAGACCCGATGCTTTGTGGTAGTTTGGAAAGACCAAATGCTTGGCCATCCTTTAAGGTGGAGAGCTCTATTCTTTTGAACATTTTGACTAAAATCCCTAACTGGAAGTGTTGTTTAGAAGTCAAAGATACTAACAAAGGAGCTTTTCTCATTGCCAAGAGTGCTACTACCCTGCCCTTCGTTCAGTCGTATGAAGCGGCAGGTCGTCCGGGTTGGTTGGCGACTCTCTTTGATAGTGAGAGAGTGAGATCCTTTGTATAGTGTGCCTATGCTGGAGATGATGTAATTTTTTGTTATCTCTCCTTTTGTTTAGGGTTGTGATGTGTATCTAACGCCCTTGCTCGTTTCGCTTGTTTAGCGTTGTAACAAGTTGTGGACTCTTGATCGTAATATAAGTAATCTTTGAGGAAAAAAAAACTGATGGTTTATAAGTTAAATGGGCCAGGCAATTTTTAAAAAAAAATAAGTTTAAACTAAACCTGTTTCCAAACAAGTATCCCTTCTAATACTATTTCAGTATCCAAACATTACAATTGTGTACTACAGTTTTAATAATATAGATAATACAGTAACAAAATAGTAAATAGAACAAGAGATTTATTATTTACATTCTTTTTGTTTGCTTTACTGATGCCTAAAACGACGTCACTACTCTGACCCGATACATCAGCGTCCCATACCTATACTGATAACTCACGTCTGTCGTTGTCAACAAATGCCATCATGATACCTTTTTGCATACCCTTTTAAAAAAAACAAATTTTATTTACAAAATCAGTTTGAATACACGTTTTAGGTTTGTTGTTTTTTTTTTTTTTTTTTTTTTTTTTTTTTTTTTTTTTTTATTAACCAGGTGGTTGACCCCTTCGGGACCCACCCACCTAGGCCCGGCGCCAGCCTGTGTCTGTACCGTTTAAGGCCCTGGACACGCCTCCCCTCCCCGCGAGTCGAACTCGGGTTGCCTCTCAGTGACCGAAGTCTGGGGTGTACCACTGGACTACGAGGTCCGGGTGTTTTAGGTTTGTTGTTGACAAAAAATGTATATGATGATACTATGTACGTGATAAGAAATAGAGGTATTGCCTGGAATTTATGGTTTTGATTAGGGGCCGGACATGTCAAATCCGTTCTGCTTCACCTGCATGCTGCGGACTAATTTTCCATTGCGGAATTATGGATTATTGATTATGCTTCTTTTTTTTTTTTTTTTTGGCTTCTGAATTATGGATTATGCTCCTTTTCTACATTGCGGAATTAGTTCATCCCACCGTTCATCAGATTGTTTTAGTTTTTTTTTGGTAGACTTTTCTGTGAAATAAAAATAGTCAATATCAAGACTTTTCAAGATTTTCTTAGTTTATTGGTTTCCTTGGGTTTTCTTTCTAAAGAAAGTAATCTATCTCTTCATTTTCCTTTTTTAAATGAAAGTTTTCTGAGTGATTAGAAAAAAAAGTTAAAATCTAATTGGGGTTTATTTGATGCTAAGATAAGTAGATCTGGAGTTTTTACCGAAGTGAGACAAAAATTATCTTGACACTGATCTGTTCGAGAACTTTCTAAGCTTATCAACAGATAAAGAAGAAAAAGTATTAGAGGATATATACGAATATGTTAATATATATTCGGATATATTCAAATATGTTAATATACTTGTAATCTAGATATGCATATATTCGAGTATTAGGAAACATTGTATGTATATATACTTAGGTCTTTTGACCTTGATCAACACAAGAAATCCTTTATACGATACTAGGTTTCTTGACATGGTATCAGAGCCAGGTTTCGATCCTGGGACCTGTGGGTTATGGGCCCACCACGCTTCCGTTTCCACCACCTGTGGGTTTCGATCCTGGGACCTAGGTTTCTTGACATGGTATCAGAGCTCTAAAAGCACACAATTTTTTTTAGCTCTTTATCTTTTTCGATCTCTTTCGGATTCTTTGACATTCATCTATCTCTTTTTATCTTGAGCTATGGGAAGTAACGATGGCACAGACGATTTTCAGGGTTCTTCCGGGAAGACTACGGCGTCGCAGTCACATGTGGAGACTAAGAGGCGTACGATCTCACCGTACGACCTCTCCTCCAGTGACAATCCCGGCTCTGTCATCTCTCAGCCTCTGCTTAAAGGACCTAACTACACCGAGTGGTCCACTAACATACGCATGGCTCTTAAGGCAAGGAAAAAGTTTGGTTTTGTTGATGGTTCAATCCCTCAACCAGGTTCCGACTCCCCCGACTTGGATGACTGGTGGACCAACAACGCTTTGGTTTTGTCTTGGATTAAGCTTACTATAGCAGAATCTGTTCGCTCCAACCTCTCTCATCTTGAAATTGCTAGCGACTACTGGGAGCACATCCGAAAGAGGTACTCGGTTAACAACGGACAGAGGGTTCAGCGGATCAAAGCAGAACTCGCTACTTGCAGACAGCATGGGCTGTCTATTGAAGCTTATTACGGAAAGCTGATGCAACTCTGGACTTCATTATCTGAGCATCGCGTTACCAAAACTTGTGGCTGCTCTGTTGGCCAAGATCTTGAGAAAGAACGAGAGGAGGATCGACTTCATGAGTTTCTCAAAGGTCTCGATGAGTCTCTCTACGGTGCGGTCAAGTCGACTCTTCTCTCACGAGATCCCTTACCTTCCCTCGACGAGGCGTATAGCGTTCTTCTTCAAGATGAAGATTCGAAACACACAACTCGTGTACTAGACGAACGAGTTGAGACAATGGCGCACTCTGTTCGCACATCATCTGGTGTGAACTCTGCATCTTCACGTGGTCCGTATGTCTCTCGTGAAGAACGAATGAAATTGGTATGTTCTAGCTGTGCTCGCAAAGGTCATCTGGCTGAGAATTGTTTTCGCAGCCTAGGCTATCCAGATTGGTGGGGAGATAGACCTCGTGGTCGTTTACAGACGAGTAATGGACAAGGCACCTCGTCGTCTTCTTCTCGACAGTCCTCTGCTGCACCTGCTCGCGCTCATGCGTTAACCACTTCGTCACACCAACAATCTGCCAACACACTTACTGCTTCTGATCGTGTTGGACTTACCGGACTCAGTGACGAGCAGTGGAAGACTTTGGTGACACTTTTAAACGACCATAAACCAGCATTGAACACCTTGAGCGGTATGTCTTCTATCTCTTCTTGGATTGTGGATTCTGGAGCTACGAATCACATGACAGGAACACTTGGTTTTCTTACTGATATACAAGATACTGCTCCTTTACCTGTGAAATTGCCTGATGGAAGGCTTACACTTGCGACACAACGAGGAACTGTTGTTTTAAGTTCTCGTCTTACCATTCATGACGTTTTATATGTTGATGGTCTCCAATGCCATTTGATATCAGTTTCTCAGTTAGCTCGACAGAAAACTTGTATCTTTCAGATTTCTGATAAACTTGGATTGATTCAGGACCGCATTACCAGGACGCTGATTGGAGTGGCTGAGCAGATAAATGGACTCTACTTTATGCGAGGGATGGAGTTTGCTGGGGCGATTCATCAGGAGAAACCAGTTACTTCGGATTTATGGCATCATCGCTTAGGACATCCCTCCACTGGTGTTTTAGATTTACTACCTATTTCTATTTCTAATGATAGTGGTTTTAAGAATAAGGTCTGCGACACTTGTATTCGCGCCAAGCAAACTCGATGTTCTTTTCCAAACAGTTCTAACATAACAAAGTCTTTATTTGATTTGGTGCACTTTGACTTATGGGGACCTTATCGTACTCCATCCCGCTGTGGCTCTCGCTATTTTTTGACAGTAGTAGATGATTATTCTCGCAGTACTTGGCTTTATCTCTTACCCACAAAGCAAGAAGTTTCTACTACAATCCGCAATTTCTTACACATGGTCAAGCGCCAATTCGACACACATGTGAAAAAGATTCGTAGTGATAATGGCACTGAGTTCATGTGTATGACGTCTTACTTCAGAGAACATGGAATTATACATGAGACTTCTTGCGTCGGTACACCACAACAGAACGGCAGAGTTGAGAGAAAGCACCGTCACATATTGAACGTTGCTCGCGCTCTGCGATTTCAGTCGTCTCTACCTATCGAGTTTTGGGGAGAATGTATCTTAACTGCAGCTTATCTTATTAATCGTACACCCTCTAAGTTGCTTAACGGACAGACACCTTTTGAGCGACTCTATCTACGACCTCCTCCTTTGACACACTTACGAGTTTTTGGCTGTCTTTGCTACGCACACAACCAAAACCACAGAGGAGACAAGTTTGCATCACGGAGTGTGCAAGGTGTGTTCATTGGTTACCCAGCCGGTAAAAAGGGGTGGCGTGTTCTTAATCGATCAACAGGCAAGATATTCATCAGTCGTGATGTTGTGTTTTGTGAAACAGAGTTTCCTTATGCTACGGTTACTTTACCTCCTATCATCGCGCCTACTACTGAAACTACTGTCTCACTACCATCTCCGATAACAGAACCTTCGACTCCGGTCTCTGTTTCTCTGCAAAATGGAGAACCCCGCTCCACTTCTGCATCTGACGACACATTCGTTCCTGCAGCTACACCATCTACAGAAATTAATGACACTTCTTCTTCTTCAGACTCAGCTACTGAGACTACTGCGACACCATTACCGGTCCCTGAGCCTACTTCTGATTCGAATGACTCGCCTTCTTCGTCTGAGTTTACTTCATTACCTGCGGTTCCATTGTTATCTTCTCCTACTGCAGTTCAGGACACTTCAGTATTACCCAACTTACAACCTGAACCACCTACAACTACAGTTGCAGAACCACCTGTTCTGATTCAAGAGTTGGGTCGTGGTCTCCGAAATAAATCCTTACCTACTAAGCTCAATGACTACGTGCTTCAGACGATCTCGCCACTTGTTACTTGTAAAACGACTTCTCCTTATTCACTAGAGTTCTATGTTGATTGCTCCAACTTCTCTGAGAGTCACAACGCCTTTCTTGCTGCCATTTCGTCGCTTGTGGAGCCTCGTTCATACAAACAGGCCATTCTTGATGAAAATTGGCGAAATGCGATTACAGTCGAGTATGTTGCACTCGAGGATAGTGGCACTTGGACAGTGGAAGATCTCCCTCCTGGTAAACATGCTCTCGGTTGTAAATGGGTTTTTAAACTCAAATTTCGCGCCGACGGTACCTTAGAACGATATAAGGCGCGTCTTGTTGTCTTGGGAAATAACCAAGTCGAAGGTGATGACTACGATGAAACCTTCGCTCCCGTTGCCAAAATGACAACAGTACGCACCTTCTTACAAATTGCTTCTTCTCGGAATTGGGAGATCCATCAGATGGACGTTCATAATGCTTTCTTACATGGCGATTTAAAAGAGGAAGTTTATATCAGACCTCCCCCAGGGTTTAGTGGTTCTGACAAGAACAAGGTTCTACGCTTACGCAAGTCGCTCTATGGTCTTCGTCAGGCACCACGTTGCTGGTTCGAGAAGCTATCTACATCCTTACGGACTTATGGGTTTTCTCACGGGCCTCCTGACTACTCCTTGTTTGTTTTGGATCGTGGTTCAGAGTACATTATGGTGCTCGTTTATGTGGACGATCTTATCGTTTCTGCCAGTAACCCGAGTCTTCTAGCTTCGTTTAAAACTTACATGAACAAATGTTTTCATATGAAGGACTTGGGCGTCTCCAAATACTTTCTTGGACTTGAACTCGCACGGAGCCCTACTGGCATATATCTATGTCAGAGAAAGTATGCTCTTGGGATTCTGGAAGAAACAGGTCTTCTCGCGGCTAAACCTGCTCTGTTTCCGGTGGAGCAGAATCATCGTCTTGCCTTGGACAAAGGCCCCGATTTTAAAAACATAGCCTCCTATCGCAGACTCATTGGAAGGCTCATATACTTGTCTGTGACCCGTCCTGATTTATCTTACTCGGTTCACATCTTATCCCAGTTTATGCAAAAACCGAAACAGGCTCACTGGGACGCAGCGCTTCGTGTGGTTCGTTATCTTAAGGGTACACCAGGGCAGGGTATTTTGCTTCGCGCCCATACTGATTTAAACCTTGCTGCTTGGTGTGACTCGGACTGGAATGGTTGTCCGATTACTCGTCGGTCTCTTACTGGTTGGTACATTACTCTTGGTGGTTCTCCGATTTCTTGGAAGACACAAAAACAACCTAACGTTTCTCGCTCGAGTTGTGAGGCTGAATATCGGGCGATGTCATTCACGGTTCAAGAAATCATGGGAATCAACAACTTATTGCGCGCTTTTGATATCCCACTTACTCGACCTACTCCTCTTCATTGTGATAGTAAGTCTGCCATTTACCTTGCTGCTAACCCGGTCTTTCACGAACGTACGAAACATGTGGAGAATGACTGTCATTTTATCCGCGACGAGATTGTCAAAGGCACCATTGCCACAAAGCATGTTTCTACTCATACGCAGCTGGCAGATATCTTCACTAAGGCCCTTGGAAGGAAGGAGTTTCATGAGTTTTTATCCAAGTTGGGAGTTCTTGATCTTCACTCTCCAACTTGAGGGGGAGTATTAGAGGATATATACGAATATGTCAATATATATTCGGATATATTCAAATATGTTAATATACTTGTAATCTAGATATGCATATATTCGAGTATTAGGAAACATTGTATGTATATATACTTAGGTCTTTTGACTTTGATCAACACAAGAAATCCTTTATACGATACTAGGTTTCTTGACAAAAAGAGATCCAGTTCAAAAAAAGGAAAAAAAATAAGAAAAAGAGATAGAAGGCGGTAGAAATTACGGTGGTGAAATACAGATGTCAAAGAACTTCTTATACATGTTCTGTGAGGTTAGGTGTTTAGCTGACATTTGTCTTGTTACGTATCTTTGCATCTTAGTTGTAATTTTAGTGTTAGATTTAAAATGGACCTTTAGTCTGTACTGTTATACTGTATTTGGATCCTTGTTGAGTTTCATTATTATAAAGTTGACATTTTTCTTTTCTGAATTTACGAATGAATTTTAAGAAAGAATATAAACAAAATTTAGTTTAAGATAAGATTTTAACTATACAATCACAAATCACTAGCAATTTTTCTATTATTATATTACTAGATATATGTTGTTTTTTTAAATACTTATAATAAATACGAATTATTTGCTATTGATTAATTATAATTTATTTCCCATTTAATTTTATGTTTTCTGGATTTTAATTTATAATTTTATGAGTATTATTTAAATTTAATGTATTTTAATTTTAACTAAATATAATTATAAATAAATGTTATTAAAATTAGAAGGTGTAAATATATCTATGGTATATCTATTTTAGTCAAAAGCTTTAAATATTTAATATATAGTGGTTTACTAAATTAAATTAAGATAAAAAAAGTATATACTAGTATTTAGTATTGTATAATAATGTCACATCATGATATAACATTTTCATAAAACGCTAAACCCAAATATTTATTTTGGCTAGTTTACCTCTTCATCGGAGAACTTCTTACACTAAAACTATTGATATAACGTCTTGCCCCAAAAAAATGTAGGGAAGGATTTTAAAAGCTTATAAGAGGTGTAAGTTTGAGATACAGCGAGAACAGAAGGCATAAAGTAATTCCAAGAACAATATATTTTTTATTAGAAATTTTTTACAAACTTGTTTGATCCGAATTACACGACTCGACACGGATCGATTTCTAACACACCTAACTTGCTTGACTCAATCCATGTTGATCAAGTCTATCAATTCACTCAGCTTTAAAACCCCAAAACCCTTTTGTGTTTATCTCTAAGAATTACAACGTGAAAGCTCTAACTCTAAAACTAGGTTAAAACCACAATATATATATATTAAATAACCTTTTCCTATTATCTAATATAATATTCCATATATTTTAGCATCACCAAATCTTCCAATTTGTGATCTAATAATATTCTTTTAATGCTTAATTCGTCATCAAGCATATAGAAATATTCCATATCATCACATCTTGATGTTTCCTTTTTATTCTTTGAAGCGTGTGTCACACACCATCCTGTGTGTGTAACACAAGTACACGAATCAAAACTCCACCACTGCAACAGCTTCTCAAGCTCCAAGTTCTTGAGCTTACATTCTCCTCCTTTTTCACTGAGTTTTACAACTCAAGTCTAAGAACAATATGCATCATACATACCACAAAAGTACTAACTTAAACTCCTCCTGAATTAAGTATCATCTCCCCCTGTTTGAGTGAAAAACTCTTTGAAAAAACTTCATGATACTTGTGGGACCATCAAAACTCTCAGTACCTTCTAGGCCATCGAACTGGTTCTTCAAACTCAGTATATTGATCACCCATTCGATTGTATGACACACTAGTATGCTCGTGTGACACACCTTTCGTAAACTTAGGATACAGATCCTTCTTAGCTATCCAAACATGTCCATATCTTCTAGGTTCCACATAACAAAAGTTCATCCTCCAAGCTCGCTCAGTCTGGTTTCTCCTAGAATAACAGAAAGCAACAGTATGTCCGGTCTTACCACAAAAGAGACAGCCATTCATTCGCTTAGCAACAATTTTTCTGTCTCGTATCTTTGGAACCACAGTCTTTGCTTGAGTTTCATCCTTTCGTTCAGCTGAAACAACTGGGATTGAGCGTTTTACAAACTTGATTCCTTCATTCTTGTCAACCTCTTGTGAAGTCGTCCCTTTATAACCCAAACCCCAACTGATTTTTGGAGACTGCCCAATTGACAAGATATGATGCAGACTTGCTGATCCAGTGTTCAACATTCTCACTTTCTTGTAGTTCTCAGCAAGTTGTCTTTCCAGAAGCTGACTCTTTTCAAGTTCTTGATTCAACAGTTGTTTCATCTGATGAAACTTTATTTCAGACTCTTGTTGAACTTGATTCTGCTCTGCAATAACTCTCTTAAGAGACTGAAGCTCGTCTTCATTATCATCCTCTCTCACCCTACACTTTGATTCACCCTTCGCATCAGTCCGTTCCATCTCTAGGGTGTTGACTTGATCTTTTAAGACAGCTTTATCCTTGATGAGCTGTAGGTTTTCGTGACTGAGTTCTGCAAATTTACTAAAGAGAACCTTATACTCGGCTAGAAAATCTGCATCTATATCACTTTCTGTATCACTGTGTGACGCATCTGAATTGGTGTGTGACACACCCGACATACGAATTTCACCCTTAGTGATGTCTTTTTCAGATCCTATAACTCCATGAAGAGACACGAAATTGAGAGCATCTTCTTTTCTCTCTGGTACTTTATCACTGCAACTTCTCTTCATCTTCATCTTTTTGGTGTTCACACAATCTGATTTTATGTGCCTATAACCATTACATCCATTACACTTGATTTCTTTTCTCTTGAATGATGGACAATCTGTTTTGACATGCCCAATACCATGACAATTAAAACACACCACTGCCTGCCATTTATGTCTTTCTTCTTCTCTAGGCAGTCTGTCGCTGGACATCTTATTCAAAAGATTCATGGTTTCTTCAAGTTTCTGAAACACCAAGTGAATAGATTCTTCAAGCTTCTTAGCTCTCTGGATGTCTTCTTCAACTGTAATTCGAGAGTCTTGAGCAGGCTTTAAACACTTAGATTCCAATTCCATCTCCTCAGTCTTTAATATTCCAACTACCTCGGCGAACTTCAATTCATCAGTGTTCATCGTCAATGTTATCGCTGCTTTATGTGCTGCAAACTTAGTAGGCAAACATCGCAAAAACTTTTTCACCAATTTTGCATCTTCATATTTTTTACTTAAAACTTGTGCTTCATTGGCTATGGAGCTGAGATTTGCACGGAAATCTCTAACCCTAAAACTAGGTTAAACCCACAATATATATTAAATAACCTTTTACTATTATCTAATATAATATTTTCTATATTTTAGCATCACCAAATCTTTCAATTTGTGATCTAATAATATTTTTTTAATGCTTAATTCGTCATCAAGCATATAGAAATATTTCATATCATCACATCTTGATGTTTCCTTTTTATTCTTCGAAGCGTGTGTCACACACCATCCTGTGTGTGTAACACAGGAAAAACGGCCAATTCCCCCATGAACTAACTGATCCGTGCTTATTCACACACGAAGTTTTTTACCATGCCAAAACCCCCACGAATAACTCAAATATTTGAAATACATACACAAACTAATAATTTTATACCAATTCCCACAAAACCGTAGACGGTGTCATCAAGTCGTTAACAAGTTGACTTAACCATTTAATTTTGGTTAAATAAAAAAAAACAGGTTGACTTAACCATTTAATTTCGGTTAAATAAAAAGAAACACGACGTCTTTTTGCTCTTCTTCCTCAGTTTGGCATTAAACTGAAATTAGGTTTCACGCAGTTGGATATCGCGGGAGAGAGTGAGACAGAGGAGAGAAGAGAGACAGAGAGAACGGAGACAGAGATGGAAGAGAGCCGAGGCCTCCATGACAATGAGACAAATGATACAGAGAGATATGAGAATGAGACAGAGACGAGGCTTCCATGTGATGAAGAAGCAAGAGTTGAGAAAAATGTGAGGGATTTTATAGATGAAGAGGTTGATTTGTTTGCTACACCAGTCGGCTCAGATGATGATCAAGATGCTAATGAGGGAGATGGCTATCTCACCTACAAGAAAGGTAGTGGTGAGTTTCAGTTAAGACAAGCCTTTGATAGTCTAGAGGCTTTTAAACAGGCGATGGTAGATTATGTGTTAAAAAATGGTTGGAATGTGAAGTATGTTCGTTGGGATAAAGACAAATCTGAAGCGAGATGTGCTAGTGAAGCAGAAGAAGGAGAGGAAGATTGTATGTGGAGGATATACTGCTCCTATGAAGAACCATTACAAAAATGGATGGTTAAAGTCTATGTTAAGGATCATAGTTGCAGTAAGAGTGGGTACTCTAAGCTGATTACACAAGAGGTCATTGCAAAGTTGTTTGTAAACGATTTTAGAAACAATCCCAACATAAGGCCAAAGGACATTATGGAAGAAATTCAGAAGCGTTGGAAATTGACTGCGACCATAGATCAGTGTAGACATGCAAAGAAAAAGGCTTTAGAGATGATCAAAGTGGAGCATGATCTACAATTCTCAAGGCTTAGAGATTACCGGCTGGAGTTGTTAGAGTAAGTGTGTCATTTTTTTTTTAAGTGTTTCATGTTTTGATTTAAACTTAATATCATACTAGGTCCAATGAAGACTCAACAGTAGAGCTCGAGACACTTCATGGAGATGACGGTGAAGATATTTTCTACAGATTTTACGTCTGCTTTGCTGCATTGAAGAAGACTTGGTCTGCTCACTACCGACCGATCTTTGGTCTTGACGCATGCTTCCTCAAGTGCACAACAAAGGGTCAGTTGTTAGCAGCAGTTGGTAGAGATGCAAATAACCACATGTTCCCTATAGCATGGGCTGTTGTTGACGTTGAGAGTGAAGACAATTGGGTCTGGTTCATTGAGAAGTTGCAGAACGATTTAAACCTTTACAATGGTGAAGGCTTTACAATCATATCAGATCGACAGAAGGTATTAATTATAGACTTTTTCTGTTAGTATGAGGAAATAAACAAAGTTGTTCTTTATTTTCAGGGATTACTTAAGGCGGTATCAAATCTCTTGCCAATGGTTGAGCACAGGATGTGTGCAAGACACATATACGCTAACTTGAAGAAGAAACATCCACATAGAGCAGACATGAAAGGCTTATTTTGGAAGGTTGCCAAGAGCTACAATACGGCGCAGTACAACAGGAGAGTGGATGCAGTGAAAGCATATGACATGAGTGTATATGATTCAATGATGGAGAAGAATCCCAAAAACTGCAGCCTCGTCTACTTTACTCCTTCCTCGACTTGTGATGACGTGAGCAACAACATATCAGAGTCTTTTAACCATGCGATTGATCCAGCTAGAGCAATGCCACTGGTGGAAATGCTGGAAACAATACGCAGAAAAGCTATGTTACGCATTGCGGCAAGGAAGCTGATATCAATGAATCACAGAGGGAAGTTCAGTATTAAGGCAATGGAAAAAGTCAGTAAGGAGCAAAAGAAAATCCGTGGCTGCACTATATATCCTTGCGGTTTTGATGTGTTTGAGGTGCAGGAGAAAAACACTGCATACAAAACGAAGATGGTTGACCAAACTTGCACTTGTCGAAAGTGGGAGATGTCGGGATTGCCTTGCCGTCATGCTCTGAAGATTATTTCTGTAAAGAAACGCAAGCAAGAGGATTATATGGCAGATTGTTACCTCACCTCGACATGGAGAAAGCAGTATGAAACACCCATTGAAGCTGTCCGTGGGATAACCTTTTGGGAAAAATCAGTAGATGCAGAGATTGTTCCACCACCAGAAGAACCAGAGCAATCAAGAGGAAGAAAGAAAATTCCTAAGCGCATAAAAGGGAGGAACGAGTCTCCAAGTAAGAAAAAGACCAAGGCTAGGAATGAGTCACCTACAAAGGTTTCAAGGGAGAGAAGGAACATTCATTGTGGCCGATGTGGAGAAGTAGGACATAACGTAAGGAAGTGCAAACAAGTTGGAGTTCCGGTTCAAAGACCACCAAAGAAGAAGAATGTCACACAAGATGAAGGACCTAGTCAAGTGATCGACTGACCTTATGACTTGTTTTGGATCGTTTAAGGCTTTTTATGTGATATCTTTCGGATTTTAATGTTTCAGATTGACTTATGGCTTGTTTTGAATCGTTTTAAGGCTTCTTATGTAATGTCTTTCGGATTTAGTGTTTTTGGATATTACTATTTTGTTTTGCAGCAATTATATGTGGTAGAAATGGTTATCTTTTCTGAAACATAATATATTACAAATGATCATTACCAAAGTACACAAATAGCCATAGCCACTTAATATTACACAAACATAGATATTCAAATAGCCATATCCTCCTAATATTACACAAACAACAAAAGGCCATTTTCTTCAACACCTACATTACAAACTTAAAGAACAGAACAAGTACAACAAAATAAACTATCATGTTCTTTATCCCTTTCACCTCCATCTTGGAATCTTGAAGTTCCTTCTCAAAACCTCGTAACTGTTTCTCTAAACCAGTCACAAATGATTCTAAACGAGACACACCTGATTCACAAGCACGTGTGTCCATTATAAGAATCTCCATCTCCGAATTAAGGCTCTCATTATCCTTTACTAAGCTGCTTGAAGCTTTTTCAAGACCACAAATTTTCATCTGCATATCCTCAATCTCTTCAAGAGCTGATCCATCCGCCCACTTGAATAAATGAAACCGATTGTTCTACAGTTTCGATTTTTATACAACAACAAAACAACCTCATCTCCATATGAAACACGATTCTGTTCTCAAACAGACAATAATATGATTTTGTTCACAAACCTCATCTCTATATGGACATGAATGAAAAATCCTTCCCGGATTTTTCATTGTGTTTGACGTAAGCAACCGCACACGTTCTCCACATCTGCAATGGGTCGGGATTCCTCTCCGTTGAAGTTCATTCTCCTCTGTCTCTCTTCTCTCCTCTGTCTCACTCTCTCCCGCGATATCCAACTGCGTGAAACCTAATTTCAGTTTAATCCCAAACTGAGGAAGAAGAGCAAAACGACGTCGTGTTTCTATTTATTTAACCGAAACTAAATGGTTAAGTCAACCTGTTAACGCCTTGATGACACCGTCTACGGTTTTGTGGGAATTGGTATAAAATTATTAGTTTGTGTATATATTTCGAATATTTGAGTTATTCGTGGGGGTTTTGGCATGGTAAAAAACTTCGTGTGTGAATAAGCACGGATCAGTTAGTTCATGGGGAATTGGCCGTTTTTCCGTGTAACACAAGTACACGAACCAAAACTCCACCACTGCAACAGCTTCTCAAGTTCCAAGTTCTTGAATTTGCAAAAGGTTCTTTTGAAACTTAATAATCTTTTAATAATGAATATTTGTAGGTATATTTTTGAGTAATTAGGATTTACTTTTGCAAAAACATTTTTTTTTGTTTTATTAAGTGTATAAAGTAATGAGAGTATGATAACAATTAACAAACAATAATAAATAAGCGAATGGATAAGTTAATATTATAATTTATATGGTGAAAAACAGAATATATTTAACCGAGAATCTGTAAATTTGTAAACAAAAAGAAGAAAACTCTGACATGTTTTGGAATGCACCCGTCTCTTCGACAATTCGTTTATAGCCCAGCGGATAAACTCTCTATCACGCCGCAAGATCAAACTCTATAATTTAATTTTTTTGGTAGGAACTCTATAATTTAATATGACGCAAAGGAAGTATTGGAACAAGAGGCACATTAATGAAGAAACTTAAAAAGAAAAAAAAAAGAAAAAAGCAAAATAACAAAATACTCCAAAGAGTGTCATGTCTTACTCTACAACTTTTTCGGTCTGACCCATTTTGATTCACAAAAACTGCAACTTCTCTTCTCCCTCGTTCTTCCCAAAATCTCCACGCTCAGCCTCTTCTTTATTTTGTTTTGTTCCTCACAGTATATACTTTTTCTTCTAACCTTTTACTTCTCTCTGACTTCAAGCTTTTTCTTCCTAGGGTTTCTCTTTCCAATGGCTCTACCTCTCAATCCAAAAGCTCCTGAATTTTATCCAAAAACTCGAGCTCAAGAACCGAACTTCCCTTCACGCTCCACTTTCAGTGTTAAGCCGGGAAAGCTCAGGCAACCCAGATGTCTCCCTCCGAGATTGTTGAAGCAAAAGGTTTGGGTCCACAAAAACCGAAACTTTTTGCCAAGAAAACCTCTTCCTCCTCCAAAAGAATCTGAGCTCAAATCCCTTCCTTCTCCACAAGAAGATACATTCAAATCTCTATTTGGTGACAAAACATCTGTTATGATTCGAAACGTTCCGAACATATTTGGGTCAGTTTTCAATTTCAAAATCCTGTTTTGTAATGTGTATCTTTGTTATTGCGAAAGACTAAAAGCTTTTTCGTTTTTGTTTTTGTTTTTGTTTTGGAAGACGAAAGGATCTTCTGAGGATTTTGGACAATCATTGTCGAAGAGAGAACAAAGTTCGACAACAAACTCCTTCTTCCTATGACTTTCTCTATTTGCCCATGGATTTTGTGTAAGTAAATGCTATAACTTTCTGTTTTTGGTTTGACTTAAATAATAAATGCTGTAATTTGTTAAATTTACTAATTTAGCCACAAAGATTATAAAATATTGAGATATTCAGGGTTGTTTCTTCTCAACCATCTCAGAAAATTCAATATTGTCACTGTCTCTCGGTTTTTCTTGAGATGTTGAAGGAGTTTTGACCCAATCCCAAATTACCTTTAAAGCTGGGTATCAGATTAAGGAAATACTGTTTTGTTAATAAGTAATTTGATACAGAACAAATCAGTGTTTTAAACCTTTAGTCAAAAAAGACGAAGAAGAAAAACACATTGTTATCAAAAGTCTTGTATTTTGCTTTGGTCACAATATCAAATTAACTCGTAAACTAGTTTTTTCTATGACTTTTCTTTTCTTGTATTTACTGATGGTCCATGTGTGGATAATTTATTTTGTGGAATAGGAAACACGCAAATTTAGGTTACGCTTTTGTGAACTTCACGAGCTCAGTCGCGGCTGAGAGATTCCGGAGAGAATACGACAATTTCTTATGGGTAGACTTTGGGTACAAGAAGATTTGCAAAATCTCTGTAGCTAAGTATCAGGTTTGCCTCTCTTTTCTTTCTTGCTTTAGTAATTGTATTGTTTATTTAGAGTTATTATAGTGTTCGATTTTTATTACAGGGGAAAGAAGAGTACTATCAACATTTCAAGGACTCGAGGTTTCCGTGCCACACCGACGTCTATCTTCCGGTGATTCTCTCCCCTCCTAGTGATGGTTTCACACGTTATAGCCTCAGGACCCTCGGATACAGAGTCAGCATACGTGGCAGTGGCCCACGTCGTGGCATCCAGGTCGCTTGATCCTTTAGGGTTTCGAAAAAGAGAGGATCCTTGTTTTCATTCCTCTCCCGATGACGTGACGTCACGACTTGGGTGAAATGTAAACATAACTTTTCTCTATATTTCTATCGTTCGCTTAATTACTTTGCTACTCACTACTACTAGTTTCCGATTAGATTTCGAGTTTGTTATTTACTATCTGGTTTATGAAGTTATGTACTGCTTCTTTAGTAATCGTACGATGGTTTATTCTATGTTTGACTTTTCTAACTTTCTATAGTTTTACTTCTTAATATTGTGTAAATTAGAATTTTCATATTTAACTGTTTTTATTTACTCTTTTTGTTTTAAATTCTAATATATAATAATTTCATATTGTAAAGTAATATTATTTTTTAGTTGCTACATTATATCTTTATAAAATTATTTATAATTTTGTTAAAATATTTTAAAATCATAAATTTATTTTTATATATTTTAATAGTTTTTTATTTATATAGTTTCAATTAATATAAAATGGCAATTTATTGGATTATGTTTCGTTCGTTTTACATGTCCACCGTACACTGAAGTTAACCTAATATCAGAGTTTTCACCAACCAAAAAAGTATATGAAAGATTCATGCTGATTTTAAAAGTGAATCTTTGTTGGCGTTATATACTAGAAGTAAATAAAAATCATTAAAAAAGCATTCAGATACACTGTAAAATATTACATAGGGAACAAAACTTAGATTCATCCCAAAACATTATATAGGGAACAAAACTTAGATTAATCTTTAAATTCACATTATCCTTAATAACTAATCAAAATATCAAATATTAAAATATATTTTATTTAATTATCTATATTATTGGTCAATCTAAGTTTACCATCAGAGGTGAAATGTCAAATATTAAAATATATTTTATTTAATTATCTATATTATTGGTCAATCTAAGTTTACCATCGGAAGTAAACCTAAATATGTTCTTATAGAGAAGATGAAAGTAGAACAAAATTTTAAATTCACTTCACTTGCCATGACCAATCAAATTGCAATATAAATAATTAAATAAAAATATTAAATTAAATCGCAGGTGAACCTAAGTTATATTCTTATAGAAGAGATGAAATTAGAACAAAACTTTAAATTCACTTCACTGCCATGACCAATCAAATTGTAATATATATAATTAAATAAAAAATATTAAATTAACAACATTATATAGGGAACAAAATTCAAGTTTACCTCTTAAGATGAATCTTTAAATTCAACATCATCCTTAGTAACCAATCAAAATGTCCAATTGATTAATGAATAAAGAATATTAAATATTTTCTTAAAAAACCAAAATCTCTAAAAAAATAAAATAATGTCAATTTTAACAAAATTCACACCACCAACTAAACTCTAAAATCAAACCATAAACTCAAATTTTAGACTTTAAACCTTTAATCCTAAACTCTAAATTTTCCAAATCATATATTCTAAATCATAAACTTAAACTCTAGATCCTAAACCAAAATTCTATATCCTTAATTTAAATCAAAACTCTAGACCCTAAACACAAACTATATATCCTAAATTCAAATGCTATACCCTAAATCCAAACTGTAAATCTTAAACTTAAACCTTATACTTTAAATGTTTGGGTTAATATTGATATTATTCCTTTAGAGTTTAAAGTTAGGATTTAAGGTTTGGATTTAGATTCTAGATTTTGGTTTAGGGAATAGGGTTTGGTTTAGCATTTAGGGTTTGAGTTTGGAGTATAGGGTTTGAGTTTTAATTTAGGGTTTATAATTTGGGTTTAAGGTGTAGAGATTGGGTTCAGGGTTTTGCTGGTTGTGTTAGCGTCATTAAAAATATTTAATAGGGTTTAGAATTTGGTTTAGGGTCTAGATTGGATTTAAATTTAGGGTATAGGTTTAGGGTCTAGAATTTGATTTTAAGATTTAGGGTATATGATTTGATTTAGGGTTTAAGATTTAGGATTTAGAGTTTTAAGTTTAGCTAGTGAACATTGACATTATTTTATATTTTTAAGTATTTTGGTTTTTTGAAAAATATTTAATATTTTTATTCATTAATCTAGTCAGTATTTTGATTGGTTATTAGAGATGATGTGAATTTATAGATTCAACATATGAGATGAATTTAAAGATTCACCATCGGAAATGAACCTAAGTTATGTTCTTATTGAAAAGATGAAAATAGAACAAAACTTTAAATTCACTTCACTTGCCATGACCAATCAAATTGCAATATAGATAATTAAATAAAAATATTAAATTAAATAAAAATGGTTATAAAAAAGAATGACATCAATTTTAATGACGCTAACGCTGACAGTTAACTCTAAACCCCAAATCTTAAATTCTAAACCCTATAACCCTAAATCCTAAACTCAAATCCTATACCTTAAACCCAAATCCAATACCCTAAATCTAAATCACTGACTTTAAATCTAAACTGTAGATCCAAAACCTAGACCATAAACCCAAACCCTGTACTCTAAATCCAAATCCAAATCCTAGATCCCAACCCAAACCGTAAATCTTAAACTAAACTCCATAGCGTCTAGGTCTAGGATTTGAGTTTAGAGTTTACAGTTTGGGTTTATGGTCTAGGTATAAAGATTTAGGATATATGATTTGGGTTTAAGGTTTACGGTATAGATTTATGGTCTAGGTTTTAGATTTTGGGTTTATAGTGTGGATTTAAAGCCTAGGAGTTAGGTTTATGGTATATGATTTGAGTTTAGGATATAGGATTTGGGTTTACGATTTGGAGTATATGATTTAGAATTTATGATTTGAAGTTTAGAGTTTAGTTAATGGTGTTAGCGTCGTTAAAATTAATATATTATAATTATTTTTATTTAATTTAATATTTTTTATTTAATTATCTATGTGACAATTGGTCATGGTAGGTGAGTGAATTTAACAGTGAACCTAAGTTTTGTTTATGAAAGTAGCAAATCAGCCAAGTGGACAACATACACAACCCCAGCACTAACTAATGACCAGGCCACACTAGCAATCTTCATAAAAGGTGTTTTTGAAACCCTTGACAAGTAAAATACTTCAGCGTCATAGCGTGTATCAAAAAACAATCAACCGAAAGGTTTATGTGATGTTCATGAGGTCTCACCAGCTGATTAAGATGCAGAGGCTGACCAAACCAACGAATGAAACGTACAAGTTCTGTTAAGAGATCTTGACACGATACAAGGATTTGCCAAGAATACCACAATTCGGCCACCAACGGGGCAAGCCAACCTGATTTCAGACCGAGAGACTGACAGACTCAAGAGTAGCCTTCAGGATATCAATATTTTCTCATGGAATGAATTAAAATATTGTTGACCTCGTGCGACTGTTGTTGACACACTTGAACACGAAACCTCCAACTTATGAATCTCCACGAGAACCGAAAAGACGGCATACTGATGAAGCTATATAAACAAGCTCGAAAGTCTTCACAAATGTACAAGCATTGAGAGAAGAACACACTTACATGAATCAGAATACCGCAATTTAGGGTTATCAAACTTAGGACATACGAGAACTTAGCCGTTAACGAACTTATAGCTTTATCTATTGATTGATTTAAAATCAATCTAGATTTTAAAAATTGTTGGATTTATGGTTTAGCTTAACACTAGACTTTGATTCGCATATATACTTTTTATTTTTTCTTCTTTATTAAAAGAAACATATAAAAAATCTATTGTACAAAAGCAATAGTTGGATCGTTTCATTAATTATTTAATATGACATATTTGATTATTTACATTAATAAATAAAATATATATTTTGGATTTTTTAATAATTAATAAGAATAATAATTTATTGTAAGCCATTATATATTAATAATGACAAATAAGAAACTTGAAAAACTAAGATTATAAAATTATACAATATACTACTAAAGTATAAGGAGAATTTGCCAAAATGACTCAAAATTTGATTTTAAATATAAAAGTGTATTCCAAATTCAATCAAATGCAAAATAACCCAAAAGACTAGTGAAATTAAAACAACCTCTTTATAACCTTCGACGTGAAGTCTTATCTGAGAATGATGAGAACAAATTAAAATCATGTAATTATAAAAAAATTTAAATGATGTAAATCTATATTTACTAAAATTGAATTGTATTCAACATAGATGATTGAACGTAGATTGAGTCATGATAGTCGTTGTATAGGTATGATTACATATATTATAGTATTGTTTGTATTTAGGATTAGATTCTCAAATATTAACTTTTTTAAAAAAATTGACCCACATGTGTTTAGTTATGTGTATAAAAAAACACTTTATAATTTGATTTTAAGTTTAATGAATTGTTTTTTGTTATTTCCTATATATTAAAACAGAAACATTGTCATTTAACTATTTCATAGTACAGTTGACACGCGGCATCCTCACATCGATTTCAATTTGAGTATGATGACTTGTCGGCCTCACAATCATTTTATAATTAATGCGTCCACACTCTAAATTTTTTAACTCCACCACAAAAGATTAATGTGTTTACACTAACTTTTTTAATCAGTTTATTTTAGTTCCTATATTTTTAACCTTTGTATTAGCGAACTGAAATTCTCTCATTACAACTATTGAATAATATCATTTTGAAAGAAATAAATTACAAAATCATTAAGATTCGCATAAACTAAAATACTAGAATGAGAATGTTTTTAGAAATTAAAAGTTTCATATATTGCGTACTTAGCCATGGTTGATGCTTTTGTCACGAATGCAATAAATAATTGTGATTGGTTATGAATTAAGGAAACTGAGGTAAAAACACCACATATACAGTTGGATCTTTAGTTTAGTCAAATATTGCTTTTCTTTACGGAATTTTCACATTGACCAAAAATTAGAGACATAATCGAATTATTAGAAAAAATCAGAAATCAGAAAAGCTTTTAAAAAAGATGTTTCATGATGTTTTATATGCTTTCAGAAAAGTTCAGCTAATTTATGAAAGTTTTTTCGTAAAAACTTTCTGAAGTTTGTGTTACAGAAGATTGTTTCGTAAAACTTTTTGGTTTGTTTTCCGAATTTTTTTCTGTAGAAACTTTCTGAAGTTTATTTTACGGAAGATTTTTCGTAAAACTGTGTTGTTTCTCGTAATAACCTTCCAAAAAATGTTTTCCAGACAATTTTTGTTTGGATGTTTTGAATAGTCTTTTGAGGTAACACAAACCTACGCTGTTCCCTAAGAGCAGCGTATTCATTTCATTCAAATCATTTTTTGTTCTTATTTCTCATGTCAAATCGGTTTTAACATATTAACAGTCAATCCAGAAATGTTGAGAAAATAAGTATGTACATGTTGTGGCTACTTGAAGACAATCAAGTGAAGGAATTTCTCCTTCAGGTGTTAGAAACTCAGCTACTGTAACATTTTCAGGAGTAGCTCCAGTTAGGGATTATGATTGTATATCAGAAGCTGTCGGCATCTCTTGAAGAATCATACCGGATACGTTGTTTGATGAAATCTCCATCTCTGTTCCTTCTGTCGTGGTTGAGGAACCATCGCCTAGAAGGAAACCGTCATCTCCGGTTTTGTAAGGTTCCATCTTCATAAGCTGTTTGAGCATTGCTTTTGCTTGCTCGTGCATTGGAGGTTGATATTTCACTAGCTGTCCATCAGAATCCTTCCTAGTGACAATGCCATCTTGCTTGAATCTCCGCTTCTTACTGGTATCATTGATTCGCCTACTACTCTCGTTTTGCTGGTTCTGATGCTGTAAGAACTGAGATAGAAAAATGAGGGCTTTGTACTGCCTTTGCAAGGAATGACATTAACTGTTGTTGACGATTCTCCATGCCCTGGAGACGCTGAACAATCGTTTGAAGGTTGTTATCAGTGAATTGTTGCGGTTGTCTTAATCTGACGAGTTCTTGCATAAGGACATTCTTATCTCTTTTAAGCCTTTCCACTTCTTCTTCGAGACCAAATTTGCCAACTTCAACACATGAACTAACAGATGGGTTTTGTCCATTAAAGTGCTGAGATTGCTGCTGTCCATGTCCATGGGCATGCTTTCTTCGAGTTATTGTTTTTAGCAAGTGCTTCTAGCCCCTCAAGAAACCTTCGTTCGCAAAGTCCCATCTATCTGGGTCAACCTTCCAAAAACCCTGTTTCAAGAAAAGGCACGCAAAACTAGAGTGAGAATGGATTCCATCAAAACAAATGAGAAAGAAAATAACTTATTAGTTGAATCTTACTTCGCAGAGCAATTTTCATTTAGAAGTCAAGTAATTGGAAACTAGTAATACATGTTCCCAGTATAGATCATATTACTACCCAAACAAACCCAAGGAGAAACCAAAATATCCAATAGGGATCATCAAAAACTAAAGGACGTAGTCTTTAAGCCAAAGTCTATATGGAATAAAGTAACAAAGAGAAGTATCCGCCTACAATAAATCTGGCTTGGCAATCATCATCTTGGGGAAATATTAGCATTCTATAGAGCAAAGCTTATAGAGGCAATAGAAAACTATTCAATCTAAATGCATCCCCACAACTGAATGCCAGATAAAAGATGAAAAGTCATACTAATAAGCCCTGTAAGGTTTTTTGAATGACATTCTTTCACCATTAAACCACCACTCATTTACAGCAAGAGGGGCCATCATCAACATGAACATTGCTTTCTTTTCCATTTTTATTCTTTTCTTCTCCTTAATAATGCTGGAGAAAATTCTGAAAATTTTATTACATCTTAAATATAGACCTTTACCCCAGTTCCATATCTCCAAGGAGAAACTAGATAGAAAAATATGGAGCACTAATCCAATCAGTGAAAACTACTTCACTGAGCTAAATAAACTTTGTATGTAGTGTTAGCTTCATCAACGACTTTACAAACAGAACCAACAGTTTATTCCTATCTTCCTCTACAAGAAAGCAATTGAGAAACTCTAATTAGTGGAACATCATAGCTTAAATATCTAATCTATTGGCTAAGAACCAAATTTCAATAGATATATATAAAGCCATTGGAGAAAATTAATTGATATGAAAGAAAAGAAGAGAAAGGGTAACTACGTAGGTATTGAGCTTCCTGATGAAGCTGGAGAGGTTATTGTGATTGAAGTATTTGGGGAGAAGAACTTGTGCGAACTGTGGTGGATCCCATACGATGAAACTGTTGCTGTTAGCACTCCCCGAGACGATTGGATCGGTGGAGGGATCGTCAACCATGTCATAGGTCTTGCTGAGGAACGGAGGAGCCACATTTCCACTTAGAACCGCCACAGGCTGCGGTTGAGGAATCTCTGTTGATTCCATTGTTACAGATCCTCCTCCACTTTTACCACCATCCATTAAAATAAAGTTAGGGTTATAGCAATTGAGCGTTTTAGGAGTTTGTGGACTATTGCGGAAATAGACTTTTCGCTTTTGGTCCGTGCGTCATTTTATTATTGGCTCTTTCGATCTTTTTTCAATGGGTTGCATGGCCCAACAACAAACATATTGAGGTTTCAAATGGTAATAGCTGTTTGAGCGGTGCGGGACAAGCGGATTGGTTAGTGCGGTACGGTTTAAGTGTGGTTTGTGTTAGAAAAACGCATGCTGCAGGACAAGTGCGGTTCGTCTAAAAGAAGCGGTTTAAAACAAAATGTGAATGGTGAGATGTGTAATGAATAGTGTAACTGCGAGATACATATAATATATTTATATTTTATAAACTAAAAACAGTAATACTAATATAATTTTTATTTATATATATTATTTTAAAAATATTTAATTTGTCTGAAATATGACTTTTGATATGTTATTACCGAGATTTAAAAGTTAACATCTTTTTAAGTAAAAATAATAATAATAACTGAGTTGGTTGTCTTTAAATAAAATTAATTAAGTTTGGTATTTAAAAATTAAAAAAATGTTGAAACCAATATCAATATTTTACTATTGAATATTTATTCAAAATAGCTTATATATTTAAAATATTCTTTATGATATTAAATCTGAAAATAATTAATACATTTAAATATTTAAATCTGATTTGGATATCCAAAATATTTTAGTATGGGCTGGGTTTGGTTCTGGTTTTCTAAATATCAAAATTTTGAGTCTGTCCGAGTACTTAGCCAATTTAGGTTCAAATTCGGTAATATTTTTTAGATTCGGATTCAGTTCAGTTTTTTGAATTCAAGTTTTTGCCTAGTTCTAAATTTTAGTATTAAAATTAGTTACATGATAATATATAGATGATATTGGCAATTTTTTTATATGATCTAAGAACGTGTAATGTTAATTGTTAGTCAATAACATATTAGTTTTTATTAGATGATATGATTACTTAAGAATTAATAAAAAAATATGACAGAAGATAATAACAGTGAAACCCATCTAATAGCATGTGATGTGCGTTCTCATTATTCTCTTTGTATTATGAACCACAGTTACTGTTGTTTAATTTTTTATAATATTTACTTTATGCAACAAAGTGACAAATTATTATCGGGAAAATTGTATTTTTAAATCACGAATTTTCAAATTTGGTTGAAAAAAAACCTGAACTTTCACTTGGACCCACGACGTTAACTCGGATAACAGAATGATTAAACATAGTTAAATTCCGTCTCTGATCTCCGTTAAGTCCAAAACGACGTCGTTTAGAAATCTTTTAAAAAAGAAAAATCTGGGTGGATCGAACCTGTGAACAAAGATACACACATGTAATGCTCAAACCACTAGACTACTTGCACTTTTTGAATTTTATTGACTACTAATACCTATTATTGTGAAACCTCCAAATCATCTTCTTCCATTCTAAATCCCTAAATGATTTTATAAATATTAAAACTTGTAAATAGCTTATTAGTTATTTGAAATTTTGTGAGTATAAATAACTAAATGATTTTTAGTTATAATTTTTAACTAACAATAATACAAAATGATTTTTAATTATGATTTTTAAAAATATAATCTTTTAGTATTATTAAAAATTATAATAAACAATTATAGTTAATAATAACTTGTCTGATTTATAATAATAATTAATTATAATTTTTAATTACTAGTATACTAAATGATTTTTAATTATAATTTTAATTACTAGATGATTTTTAATTACTAATAAAACAAAATGATTTTTAATTATGATTTTTAATTAAAAATATTTTAGTATTATGAAAAATTATAATTAAAAATCATAATTCAAAATCATTTAGTATTGCTATTAATTAAAAATTATAATTAAAAATCATTTAGTATCATATAGTTAATTATAAGTAGTATTTTTAATAATACTTGTAAATAAAACTTAATATTATAGTTAAGTTAATAATTATTATAAGTTTTAATATTTTTAGTAATGTTCACAAAATTTTGAATAGTTAATAATTTATTTACAATTTTAATATTTATAAAATTATTTAGGGATTTAGGGTTGAATGAGATGATTTGGAGGTTTCACAATAATAACTATTATTAGTCAATCATGTTAAAAAAAATTAAGTGGTCTAATGGTTTGAGCTTTACATGTGTGTGTCTATTGTCATGGGTTCGATTCCACCCAAATGCATATTTTAAAAAAAAATTAAACGACGTCGTTTTGGACTTAACGGAGATTAGAAACGGCATTTAACTCTGTTTAATCATTCTGTTATCCGAGTTAACGTCGTGCTTTGGTTTAGTCAAACTAAATTGATGTTTAAAATGGCTAGTCAAATTAAATTAGTGCTTTAAATGGTCCAAATGAAAGTTCAGGCTTTTTTCAACCAAATTTGAAATTTCGTGATTTAAAAGACAATTTTCCCGATTATTATCTATGAATGGTGACCTATTTTCGTCCCGCCCTTCCCGCGTCCACCACTCATAGCCTGAGATTGGTCGTGGACCTAGACGGGATTGAGTTTCTTCGGACTGCATATTTTGTAAAAATTAAACTTTAAAAAAAAAAGAAGAAAAAATATCGGAAAAAGTGATATTTTACAATTTTACAGTTTCTCGAAGAGGGTACTTTCTTTCTTGAAGATTCTTCTCGTCACTACATCGATGCCTTCAGTCTCTTCACTCTCATCTCATGGTTTCTAACATTAGTTTCATCTTCTTCATGAACATCCTGTGAATCTGATGGACAATCTTCAAAAACCCGTAAACCGCAAGATTTGATATTGCATACAGTGTCAGCACTAATGAGACGAAACTGGATATCTACAACGTCAGCGGGAGGAGGATAGCCTTTGTCGTTTAGAGGGAGACAATAGTCGAATATAGCCACATGGCTTCTAGCCACATGGCTAGCCTCAAATATATCATACGTCACGGATCTATGGTAATCACCATCAGAGGAAGAATCAATTTGGTTCCCGCCTCTAAACCAACAATTTACCTGGAGTTCTACATGTGCGTTATCACCTATAGGGATACACACAACATCAACCAGGACACAAGCCCTGAATCTGAAGAACGGTGATGTGAGAGTTGTCTGAACAGCCAAAGAGCTTCCCGTTGTATTTTGGATAGTGAAATACGATAGCACTTTTTCACCTGGCAGTATCATAACCTCGAAAACTGGTTGTTGTTGAAGAAGAGCTTCTTGATCCAATGCGAAACAGTTCGTGAAATCGAGTTTCGCATATGAGACAGTCTCTACTTTCATTGGACAACGATCATGCCAACTTGCTCCAGTCAGGCCCATGCAGTCTGTAAAATAAGCTAGATCAAGGTGTCTGAGGCGTTTGAGGTTAATGCCACTTGGAAGAGTCTGTAGATTTCTGCAATTTGTAATGCTCAAACTCCCAAGTCTGCTGAGATTACTAATAGAGGAAGGAAGCTCCACCAAACTTAGGATGTCAGAGAGAATCAATGAAATGACTGTGGTATTCAAAGAAGGAGACAACATGGTCATCAATGGTCCAAGTGTCTGAAACCAAAACCAAATCTAGAATTGTCAGCGTTATGCAACTTTTTAATTATAAAATATGCTTTCAGTGTGAGTAGATTACACACCTGAGCTCTTTCCCAAAGTTTCTCACTTTGATTTTCTTCCATGGTAAGCTCAACTAGATTCTTGAGATGCAAGTCAGATGGAAATTCTTGAATACCTGTTCTGCTTAGAGCAAGCGATGAGAGGTTTCTAGAAATATCAGGAAAAACCTTCAGCCGTGAGCAATCACTGACAACGAAGGACCTTAGAGATCTAAGGTTGATTCCGGTTGGAAGAATCTCGAGCTTTTTGCATCTCCTCATATTAAACTTCAACAATTTGTTAAGGTTCTGAATAGAGGAACGACGAACCTCCACTAAACTGTAGCAGTCGCTTAACTCGAGTGTTTCAAGATTAGTCGCCATTGAAAGATCTGGAACTTCTCTCAAGTTTTTTGATCCCTCCAAATCCATATTCTTGAGACAAGACAAGGACTGAAATACACAGAGCATAGTACAAGTATTAAGTTATACAATCACTTATAAGAATATGACAGATATTTGTACAAAAAAAAAGAACACACTTACCCCTGCTCCTTCCCAGAGCTTCTCGAGCTTGCTATGTCGCATTTTGAGTTCAACGAGATTTTTAGAATAAAATTTAGAAGGCATACATCTCAATGGGCATTTGTCCCAACTTAGTAATCTAAGTTTAGGGGGCAAATAGTCAAAACCTTCTGGAAGATGCAAGCGGGTTTCTTCTTTCGACAACAATTCATTTGTGTATACTTTTAGGAAAGTGAGATTACGCATGCCGTTGAAGGCTTTCTCGTGTACAAATAGCTCCTCAATCTCATCCACATCCAATGCTATACCCAAAACCTTTTTAGTACCCTGAAAAGTGATAACATTTTATATCTATAAGTAAAGCATTATATCTTATGGAATGAGTTATGAAAGGGTCATGAGAAAACTGACATTGTCATCCTCAAGTACATCAGATATATCTTTTGAATCCACAATGAATTCTCGTTCTCCGGGCTCACTGGACTGCGCACGAACGATTTCTCTACCCATTTCTTGTAGCAACCCATGCATTTCAATGGTACCATTCCTTATGTGTAAGAGGGACTTATTGACTAGGGTTGTAATCCCAATATTAACATCCAAGTCACTATCTGCTAGGAGCAACTTGATGTCATTAACCTTCTCATAATTAAAGAGACACGCGATGTGACGGAATATGGCCTGATCTTCTTTGCTATCTAATCCATCATAGCTGAATCTTAAGGCTTTCTCAATTTTCCCATCCAAAGTTCTCCGAAGCCTAGGCAACATATCAATCCAATCTTCTTTGTCCCTCCCCCGCATATGCTGACCTAGAACCTTAAGACCCAAAGGTAGTCTTCCAGCCCGCATTGCAACTTCAGAAGCAAGCTTCTCAAAACCTTTAGGTGGAGAGGTTTGTCCAAAAGCAGATTGACAAAACATCTCAAGAGCAAGCTGTTTAGATGGGAAACCCACCTTGTATATAAGATCAATCCCATGGGCTTTTAACTTGTGCATATCATTTGTAATCGCAATGATTCGGCTCCCACATCCAAACCATTGAGTTTGACCAACCAAGACATCTAGCAACATCTTATTATCTAAATCATCAATAATTATTAAAACTTTCATGCACTTTAGCCTCTCTCTCACGGCACCTAAGTTATTTATCTTCATGCCCTCTTTGTTCAAAATTTCCAAGAGAAAATTCTGTTGCATATGCAACTTCATATTGTAGTCATCCGGATTGGCTTTACTATAAATTTCTAAAGTCTTGGACATGAAAGCTCTGTCTAAGAAAACACTACCTTGGAAGTGACGAGAGAGTCGACTATACAGAGCTCTTGCAATTGTTGTCTTGCCAATTCCACAGGGACCCCAAATCCCAACCATAATCACTTCCTCAGATTCCAATTGCAGCAATGAACTCATCTCCGAGATATGATCTTGAATCCCGACACAGTCATCAAAATCCTTTGTCAGAGTTAAATTCAGTTTGCACAAAACATCACTGGCGATTGCTTCAATCATTGCTGCTTCATTATCCCTATCAAAAAAAAAAGGAAAAAAAAAAGAAGAAAAAAAAAGAGCACATTACCAAGAATGTAATTAAAATAATTAACAATAATTTAAGATGCATAAATCATTACCAGTTCAGAGAATGAAATCCTAAAGTGTTTGCTACGTCGGTCAAAGCTTTCTGCCAAAGTTGTTTCTCATGTTCTGTTTTGTTCGTGCAAGTCTTCTCAAAGGCTTCTCCAAAGTCTCTGTTAATGTAAGATAAGCAAGCTACGCTATGTAGAACACACAGTAGTACAGGGTTATTCAATTCCAAGAAATACGACTATATTTATTCTTTCAAAAGCTCTTATACGTTCTTCTTAAAAGCAATAAATCAAACAAGCTCAAGACAAACCTCGACTTGTTTGCTAGTCAACTCGTTCAGAGATCTAAGACAGACTCTGAACCACCTAAGCTCTTAACCCCTAGATGCTTTGCTTCTCCTTCTTAGGACGTACAAAACTCTCTATTGCTAAAAGCTCTCCCTGTGTGTTAACCGGCAACACAGTGCCAAACACTTCCTTTTATATATCTTTGAGGAAGCCCTAGATCTAATCTATCTACCCAATGGAAACTTTCCATTTCTTCTACTTCAGCGAATAAGCCAATCTTCCTTTTCTCTTTAGATCGATTGCTTCTTCTTCAAGTCTTCCTTTAATGTTCCTCTTCATTAAATCTTCTTTTAATGCGTCGGTCTTGATACGTGCTTCTCATGATCCACCTCTCTGATGTAGTAGTTCATGTCACACTTCATGAACTACTTCAGCTCTGCTACAGCATCGTCTTCCCATACACCTTCAATCTCCCCCTTTTTAATTCGTCGTCTCACAAGTACCTGAGATAGAAGACAAGAACCAACCACACGCAACAGCACTAGTACATATGTCTAAACGTTAATTCAACCAACTCAAGACAATTAAGAACACACTTATATTATCCTAAAAAAAAAACGGGTTCAAGCAAATTAATACATAATATCAAAAGATAGCATATGCAAATGCTCCCCCATAATCTTAGTCAGTCTGAAAACGTGAATAACAAAGAATTGCAACAAGTGGTGCAATTGAAATAACATAGACATAAAAAACAAAGCAACAGAACATAGCTCCCCCACAATCTTGGTCTTCTACATCCTAGTCTTCTTCTTCTCCCCCTGCTTGTGAGCACACGGATTAAAAACACCAAAAAAATACCTCACATATTCATAAGGATAGGGATACTAACCTGCTACAGCGCTCTGAAGATCCTGAACTATCTCAGCTAGTGCTTGAAGAGCTCGCGTTGTATCCTGCAGTGCCACTTGTAAATCAACACGGCTGAGTGGTCCTTGAGGGATGGCAACTGATCCAAGTTCATACAGGGATACACGACGTGGTGCAGTTCTGGAGCTTGGTGTAGCAGGTCGTGGAGCAGGAATCGGAGCAGGAGATGCCTGACGAGTTGTCCTTGCAGAGCTTCTCTTTGGTTCAGCTTTAGCTGATCCCTTTCCTTTCGCTAGTCTCTGCTCATAGATCTCGCCCACTCGTTTATCCTTCTTGTAGAGAACCGTACGTTGGAGCTTGTCACTGGGATAAGAGGGGACCGCCTGCTGACTTTGAAGAAGTGCCATGATTAAGCGAGGGAAGATCAACCAGCGGGCATCATTGACTTGAATCACTCCAAGATTAAGAATCTGTCTGAACATCATCTTCCCCAAATCAACACGGACTCCATGAGCCATCTTGTAGATCAGCCTTGCTCTCTCAAGTGAGACATATGTCTTGTGAGTCGAGGGAATCCAGTTGTATGCAGCTATGATCATCAAGGCACCGTAGCATGGAGTAAGATCTGCTGTAGTGAGACCATCCCATTCTGTCTTTGTATCTCCAGTGATGAATGAAGCCAACTCAGTTACCGAGATATCATCCAACGTTGCGGCTTCCTCCTCTTCTTCCTCAGTAAGTGGTTCCCAATCTATGGCATTATTGATGTGCGCAGGTGAGAACTTGTACTCTTGTCCTCTCACAGAGACAACTACTTCATCAACATCCGCTTCAGCTTTAGTCCTCGGCAGACCTGCATAGAACTCAGCTACAACTTGCTCAACATATACTGCAAGATTCGAGACAGTTGATTCCATAGATCCTTTCTTGATAACGGCCAAGTAGCCCCACTGATCAGCTTCCTTCATATCTACCGAACGCTCAGCAAGTACTTTACGCTTAAGGAACTGATCATACCTTTTCTTGATGAGAGGAGACATTGGTTCAGCACTTTTGTCACCAGACCTTCTCGATCTCCGCGGAGGCGAGGCTCCTGCTTCCTTAGCCAAATATGGAGACTTGGCTGCATCTTCTGGTGTGAGAAACTGAGATTGAGTTGGTGTACTCGACTCCCCTGTCTTCCTCTGTTTTGCGGAACGCAACCCTAATCGCTGCAGCACTCGTTTCTTTCTCACTTCCTTCTGTGAACCTTCAACATCGATAGGTTCGTCATCCACCGTCTTGCCTGATTCAGCCTCGGCTCCACTCTGTTCCTTCTCGTCTTCAAAGACCACCAGCGGTAGAGGAGACTCATCCTTCTCTTCCATCGATTTATCAGAGACCGGCACATCTTGAGTATCAGCATTAGGAGATCCAAGTTGCGGTTGCGGATCTGCTTCAGGCGCTTTTGCTGATGGTTCTTCCCTAAGACCCGGAGTTCTTTCATCGCTATCCTCTGAAGCAGCTTTCTCATTCGCGGTGTTGAACGAGTCAAGCTCCTCAGTAACCTCAGGTAGAACATCAGAAACGGGCATATCGTTTCTCGGCGGAGGCTATTCAGGTTCGCCATCAGTGAGTGACCTCCGACTTTCTTCAGGCGCTGCATGTGCCTCTCCCTTGGATGATTCGGCTTGTTGAGCTGCTTTCTTTGTTTTCACCATGGTAGATGTCGGTTTCTGTGTGAGAATCGTGTGAGAGATGAAGAGAGGCTGCGAGATTGAGCTTCTTAAGCACGATGGAGATTTTCTAGGGCTTGTTCCCCACTACTTCCCTTAACGGAATAAAACTGAATCAACTTTTTCTGATATTGCAGATCTGGTCCCTGACTTTTTATCCTCTCCTTTGCATGCCTACAACATTTAATTTCTCTCATCCAAACACACAAGCATTAGACACATTCGTGAATTATTAATGTATCATCAGACTTTCAAGATAGTAATAAAACACAAGTCACAACTCACAGTTGGCTGAATCAAGATTACTACAAAGCATTAGATCAATTCAGTTCAGTTACCATTTGTGTGAAGTGCTTCACGAGTTGCCTCAGTGCTTGATTCAAGCTGCACATATAACTCTTCCTAGATCTTATATTCTGGTGCAGCCGATTGTCTTTTTATGGCTAGCTTTCACATTGATATGCCTTCATCAATGCTGCCGGTTTTCATTCTTTATTCTCGTGCTGTGAAACCCCTGTTGTTTCCCATCATGAATCTATCAAAAAATTTTTTTTTATTTTCTGAGCATCTTTCTGTATCATTGCTGGCTCTTTTTATTGAGAGGGGGGGGGGGCCACAGATTGACGTGAAACCTGTACCATTACAACACTGACGGCATATCAAGCAGCTCTTTTCCACAGCGTTCTCGGGTTCCAAAACCAATCTGAATCATATGTACATCCCGAATCAGCACCTGCACTATTCTCTGCACAACTTGACTCAACAATCAAGATTACACACACCAATTGCATTTCTTAATGTGATAAATCGATTAAATTCAAGAGATTTAGTGAATATATCAGCCAACTGCAAATCAGTAACTACATGTTCGATTACTACCTGATTGTCTTCAACTAATTCTCTGATGAAGTGGTGCCTTATGTCAATGTGCTTCGTCCTTGAATGTTGGACCGGATTCCTCGAGATATCAATTGCACTTTTGTTGTCACAATACACAAGAAAGGGACCCGATTGCATTCCATAATCAGCTGACATCTGCTTTATCCAGATAAGTTGTGAGCAACAGCTACCCATGGCAATATATTCTGCTTCCGCCGTAGAGAGTGATACAGAGTTCTGCTTCTTGCTCAGCCACGAGATAAGATTGTTTCCAAGAAAGAAACATCCTCCACTGGTACTTTTTCTATCATCAGCACATCCTGCCCAATCAGCATCACAGTATCCCACCAAGTTCTTGTTGGAATTCTTCGAGTAATACACGCCCAAGCTCTCTGTTCCCTTGACGTACTTGATGATCCTCTTTACTGCATTTAGGTGTGATACCTTTGGCTTAGCTTGATATCGTGCACACACACCGACACTGAATGACAAATCCGGTCGACTCGCAGTTAAGTACAATAGACTGCCAATCATCCCTCGATAGAGCTTGACATCCACATCTTCTCCTGCTTCATCTCGTGCCAGCTTCAGTGATGTACTCATGGGTGTCTTAGACACTTTGGAGTTTTCCATACCAAATCGCTTTACCAAACTGTTAGCGTATGCACTCTGAGATATGAAGACACCTTTTTCTGACTGAGACACTTGAAGTCCAAGAAAGTACTTCAGTTCACCACACATGCTCATCTCAAACTCTTGAGTCATATTCTGAACAAACTCATCCACCAGCTCCTGTGACGTGCCTCCAAAGATAATGTCATCCACATAGATTTGAACAATGATTATCTCTTTTCCAACTTCCTTGAAGAACAGCGTCTTGTCTATACTCCCTCTGATGTACTCCGCTTCTAACAGAAACCTTGTGAGTCGTTCATACCATGCACGCGGTGCTTGCTTCAACCCATATAGTGCTTTCTTCAGTCGGTACACATAATCATGATGCACTGGGTCCTCAAATCCCTTTGGCTGCTCAACATAGACTTCCTCCTGAAGGACTCCATTGAGGAAGGCACTTTTCACATCCATTTGATGCACTTTGAAGTTCAGAATGCACGCCATTCCCAGAAATAACCGAATGGATTCCAATCTTGCAACTGGGGCAAAGGTTTCTTCAAAGTCTACTCCTTCAATCTGTGAGTATCCTTGAGCTACAAGCCTTGCCTTGTTACGAACTACTTCTCCATGCTCATCAGTCTTGTTCTTGAAGATCCATTTAGTGCCAACCACGTTTACTCCTTTAGGTCTAGCAACCAGTTCCCACACATCGTTCCTGGTGAATTGCTCAAGTTGTTCCTCCATTGCGACAATCCAATATTCATCACGTAGTGCTTCAGTGTGTGTCTTAGGTTCTATTGATGAAACGAACCATGCGAACTGCACCATTTCTTTAAAGTTGATCACCTTTCCACGTGTTTTTCGTCCTTCTTCAATTCCTCCAATCACATCAGACTTCGAATGATTGCGATGAACTTGCTGAATCACTGGTTGCGGTACTGTATCTGAGATCGGACCTTCCTCAATGACTTCAGTCGCAGCTACGGATGATCCACCTTCTTCCTCTTCATCTGATCCCATGTCATCACCTACAACCACAGACAAATCATCAAATACAACATTAACTGATTCTTTAATTGATTCTGTCCGTTTGTTGTAGACTCGGTATGCTGAACTAGACTGTGCATAACCCAGAAAAAATCCTTCATCACTTCTTGAGTCAAACTTCCCAAGGTAGTCCTTGTCATTCAGTATGTAGCACCTGCATCCAAAAACATGAAAGTAACTAAGATTAGGAGTTTTGCCTGTCCACATCTCATACGGTGTCTTTGTTGTCCCTTTTCTGACATACACACGGTTGATTGTGTAACACGCCGTGCTGAGTGCTTCAGCCCAGAACCTCTTGGCTATCTTGTTACCATGGAGCATTGCTCTTCCCATTTCCTGTAGAGTTCTATTCTTTCGTTCAACCACTCCATTTTGCTGAGGTGTCCAAGGTGCTGCAAACTGGTGAGCTATTCCTCTTGATTCAAGAAAGGTAGTCATGGCTTCATTCTCGAATTCTCCTCCATGATCACTGCGTATCTTCTTGATTCCTCCCTTTTCATTTATGTGTTGAAGCGCCCAGATTTTGAAACTTCAGACACTTCTGACTTTTCCCTGAGAAACGAACCCAAGTGAACCTGGTGTAGTCATCCACTAGTACAAACACGTACTTCTTTCCTCCGATACTCTCGGTTTGCATAGGACCCATGAGATCCATGTGAACTAGATCCAATGGTGCCTTTGCCTGAACATCTGGTACCTTTTTGTGTTGTATCTTGACTTGCTTTCCCTCATTGCATGCACCACACACAATCTTGTCATCGATCTTGAGTTTGGGTACTCCTCGAACCAAGTCGTTGCACACTAGATTCGTTAGATTCCTGAAGTTCATATGTCCCAAACGTCTGTGCCATAGATCAATATTCCCTTGAGCTGACAAGCACTTAACCTTCTTTTCCCACATGTAGCAGTTATTGCCAGATCTCACACCTTGTAGTACTGTTACACCATGTTGATTTATGGCACGACAATCAATTGCTGAGAAGCACACCGTAAGTCCGTCATCACAAGTTGACTCACGCTGATCAAATTGGCCTTTAATCCTTTGACAAAGTAGACATTCACCAATTTAGGTACTTCTGAGTTACAAGTTGTACCTTTGCCTTGAATGACACCACATCCTCCATCTCCAAAGGTTACCTTTCCTCCTTTTACCTTTGACACTTTGTCTAGATACTCAATGTTTCCTGTCATGTGTCTAGAGCATCCACTGTCGAAGTACCATGGTTCTCAGATTCAGAATCACTTGACACTCGCGCCATGTTACATCGTATGGTACTTTTTGGCTCAGTCACTATCTTAGGATACAAGTCGGTTTTCTTCATCCAGCCTCGAGAAGTCTTCCTATTCTCCAAAACTTGTGTTGTCTCCATACTTGTTTGACCCGTTCCAGATACTTGTAGCAATATCTCTTGTAATGACCAAACTTCCCACAGAAGAAACATCCACTCATCTGAGCTGGAGTAGTTTGTGTCTTAGCTTCTTCAGCATGCGCAAAACCTCCAGACACAAAGCGTGTTGTACCTGTTGAGCTACTCTGTCTTCCAGTGTAACCAAGTCCCATCAATGAGTTTTCAGTTCTTCCACTGCTCAGAATCTTGTCAAGTTGCTTGGTTCCCGTGAGCATCTTAATCTTCCGATATTGCTGATCTAATTCAGCTTGAAGATCAGCTGCTTTCTTTCTTTCAGCCAGTAATTCTTCTCTGAGCTCGTCCGCTTGCTTAGACAGGACCAATTTTTCTTTAATCAGATTCACACTTTCCTTAGCCAACTCAGCTTCTCTGTTGAGGTCATCCTTCAACACTTGTACTTCAACTTCCAGTCGTGCCTTCTCTTTAGCCAATGCCACATTCTCCGTTCCCAGCTTCACTAGCGTCTCTCGAACTTCCTTGTAGCTTTCATCTAAGTCATTTTCTTGCTCAGCCTCACTCTCAGATCCTGAGTCACACTCCACGATTCCTAGAAACGCCACAAAGTTGTTCACTTCCTCTTCACTTTCGCTGTCGGACTCGCTGTCATTGATTCCTATCATGGATTTTCTGGCTTTCTCCTACCATCCGACTCGCACTCAGCTTGAGTGTGTCCATATCCCTTGCAGTTATGACACTGAATCTCTCTTCTTTTCACTGTGGGACACTCAGTTCGAAAGTGACCATACCCCTTGCATTCATAGCACTTAGCATCATTCTTCCTGTAGTTCTTCTCTGGCTCAGACGTCTTCCTACCTTGGCCAAACTTCTTCTGCCCATTCTCCACTTTTCGTAGAGCTCTATCAAACCTTCTGACCAGAAGACTCACAGGGTCGTTATCATCCATATGCTCCTTTTCAACTGATGCAAGCGCAATTCCTTTTTCCTTCATTCCACCAGACACACCAGCTACTTCCATCTCATGAGCTTGTAACATTCCAACCACTTCATCAAATGTCATCTCGTCAGTGTTACAGGAGACGGTCATAGCTGCTTTGTATGCCATGAACTTAGACGGCAAGCACCTCAGGAACTTCTTCACAAGCTTCTTCTCTTTATATTTCTTCCCAAGCGTGAAGTGCTTCTTGTGCTAGTGAGCTAATCTTTGAGCTGAAATCTCCAACAGATTCATTATCCTCCATCTTTAGCTCTTCAAATCTTGTTGCAAGCATATCCTTTCTAGAACTCTGAACCTTTGAGGTTCCTTCAAAATGCTTCTGCAGAATATCCCATGCATCCTTTGCTGCCTCGCATCCTTGAATTAGTTCAAACTGCTTCCTTGCTACACTGCAATGTATGACAGTTAGTGCACGAGCATTGAACTTAGCCATCTTGTTCTCATCATCAGTCCAGAGCTCCTCCAGTTTTGGAACGTCTGTCCATCCTCGGCTCTTGCAACAGGTGATTTCCAACCAGATTCCACAGCCTTCCACGCCAATGGGTCAATACCCTTGATTGTAGCCTTCATGCGCGCCTTCCAGAATCCATAGTTTCCTACTTCAAGGATCACCTTGGAACTTATCACCAACTCGCGATAGCTATCCATCTTACTCCGCAGGATCTACCTGTTTAAATAAACAAAGCACAGATACCTGCTCTGATACCAATTGTTAATGTAAGATAAGCAAGCTACGCTATGTAGAACACACAGTAGTACAGGGTTATTCAATTCCAAGAAATACGACTATATTTATTCTTTCAAAAGCTCTTACACGTTCTTCTTTAAAGCAATAAATCAAACAAGCTCAAGACAAACCTCGACTTGTTTGCTAGTCAACTCGTTCAGAGATCTAAGACAGACTCTGAACCACCTAAGCTCTTAACCCCTAGATGCTTTGCTTCTCCTTCTTAGGACGTACAAAACTCTCTATTGCTAAAAGCTCTCCCTGTGTGTTAACGGCAACACAGTGCCAACGCTTCCTTTTATATATCTTTGAGGAAGCCCTAGATCTAATCTATCTACCCAATGGAAACTTTCCATTTCTTCTACTTCAGCGAATAAGCCAATCTTCCTTTTCTTTTAGATCGATTGCTTCTCTTCAAGTCTTCCTTTAATGTTCCCTCTTCATTAAATCTTCTTTTAATGCGCATCGGTCTTGATACATGCTTCTCACGATCCACCTCTCTGATGTAGTAGTTCATGTCACACTTCATGAACTACTTCAG